>NW_025954306.1:0-92796 GCF_022376455.1 Epithele typhae | reverse complement strand
CCCGGCGGCGGTGCGACGCGACGACGAGCTCCTGTGAGTTTGAGACAATTGTGGATGTATGCGCACGGACCAGACCTCTCCGTCTTGACGGGGTGTAGAGTCGTAGACGAAACGTGCTAGCTTGCATTCTGATGCACCACTGGAGGTGTTCCGATCGGTCTCGTCGTTCTCGCGTAGCATGCGGGGTATGTCTCCGCTGTGCGGGTTGGCCGGTCTCGAATCACGGTTCGATTGTAGTGTTGCGCATACGACTCCTTTAGATTGCGATATGGGGCTCTGCCCGTAGGTGCTCTGCTGATACGCCGCGTCGCTGCCAGGGCTACTACTACGCGGATCGAGGCGTCTCCTGGCTAACCGGGACCCAAGTCGCCTTCAGAAGTTCAGAATCATGGTGGACGCCCGCTGGCAAATGGAGAGCGTACCTTCGCAGGTGCTCGCACACCCAGACGTGTCTCTGATGCCGATGTAGCCAGAATACCGGAGGTAGTAGCATCTGCGTTGGCATGGTGTGAGCTTATGCAGGTGTGTTCACATCAGCGCGCGGAGAGCGCCATTGCGCAGCCGTAGCGGAGAGAGAGAGAGAGAGAGAGAGCTAGCGCTCGAGAGGGCAGCACACCGGCGCTTCTTCAGGTTGTCTCTCACCGCGACCTCTGCGCCCCTACCAACCTTGAGGCTCCCTCGCCATTTTCAACACACAGAGACACTGCGCGATCCCATCGCTATATAAGCCCCCCGGATTTCAGACGTCGTACAGTAAGTTCCACTCGCTACTGCCATGCTCGACACCGTAACCGACGCTCCTCAGCCTCCTCCTCCCACTGCCACTGAGCAACCCGCCACTCCTCCGCAAAACCCACCCCTTGATTTACAAGCAACGCCTCCGAAGCCAGGAGTAGATTCCTACGGCCTAGGTGTCTACATCCCAGGCGACATCACAGGCGGCTTACGCAGACACATAATAGCAGCACAAACAGCGATCGGCCCTGACGCCATGAAGGAGATACCGATCAAAGAATTCTTCGAGCTGCACGCTCCTGGGGAGGACATCCGACAGGATATCAGTGTGAAGTTCTACTCTCCACAGTCAATCTCCGACTCAATGCTGGAGCGGGCAATCAGCTACGAGATCGTGAGTGTTCCACCACGTCTTATCCATGCTTTGCTCGGCGATGCTTAAACACTTAAATAGGCGAAGATTGCTGAAAGCGTCCTCAAGGATGTAACCAATAATCTTCCGATGTTGCTGATGGACACCTCGGCGTCATACCTGGAAGATGGCGGTGGCGGCAGCTTGCATCAGAGCACACGCCCTGACCTCTCCATCTACTTCGACACCAACCGCACCCGTAACGAACTTCGTCTGTTTGATGGACAGAAACCGAAGCTAGCTAAGGCGCAAAACGACCCACAGACACAGAATCACGCCGATACAGCGGCAAGATTCATCAGCAAAACGTCATACGCCGACATCGTTGTTGTTCTGGAAGTGAAGAAATCACAGGACGGCGCAGCGTTCACTGTGCTCCAAGCTAACAAAGATCCTTCCGATCGGATCACACGAGATAACACTGAATTGGGGCGTAAAGCTCTAGCCCAAATCACCGAGTACTGCTCCGCAATTCTAGGACGACAGCATCGCACCCATCTGTTCGCGGCGTACGTCTGCCACAACCAGGCGCGGCTTCTCTTCGTCGATCGCGAAGGTTGCCACATCTCTAAACAGCTCACGTACGTCGGACACGCAAATCAAACACTGCATTGCTTCTTCTGGCGGCTCGCGCACATGAATCATCAGCAACTCGGTTTCGATTCGTCGGTGACTCTGGCCGACGGTGAAGAGAAGAAGCTGTTCAAGCACGCACAGGGCATGAAGACGGCCGATCCGCAACGGGCTCTGATTCTCCGCGCTCTGTGTCGTGATCCGAAGACCGAGACCTACGAATCAGTCTCCACGCAGTGGCCACTCCAGCGCATGACGGTCGGAAGCGAGACGTATGTGGTTGGGCGTCCGATCATCCAGACCTCTGCGCTCCACGGACCCGCACCGCGACTCTTCCACGCCTTCCATGTCGAGCAGGACGGCTCGATCAAGGGTTACACTATCAAGGACTATTGGCGACCCGACCACGAGGAGATCGAGCTCGAGCACAAGGTCTACGATCGGCTGAAAGAGGCGAAGGTCACCAACATCCCCACTTGCGTTTATGGCGGCGACGTCGAAGTCAACGGCAAGGTCCAGCGCACGAAGGATGAGGGACTTGTTCACTACCGAATCGTCCTCGAGGGTTTACTCCAGCCTCTTTTGGAATTTGAGAACTTCCACGAGCTTTCGGGTTCATGTTGAACGCTATGACTGGTGCGTTCGCCGTTGATGACCCGCTTTGTCGAATGTCTCATCTCATGTTCACTTTGCAGCCATGAACAGGCTGGTGCGGCAAGCCAAAACACTCCATCGTCAGATCGGCACGAATAGCATCCTCATCCTCTCCGAGTTTGACGACGCCACCCAGCAGATCACGCGAACGGCGCTCCTCGGTGACTGGGAGCTGTCGAAGACCAAAACCCTGATGGACAATGCGACGGGCCCTCGGCAACGTGCGGTAGTGGTAGGTGTCACACATTTGTACGACAACTGCTGTCGTGCTCACATCCGCCCTCTTAGGGACCCTGGTACTTCCGGTCGAGCCTTTCACTGCAGTTCCCTTTACTCCGCCCATATCGACTAAGCGATGAAGTCGAGGCGTTCGTACACGTCTTCCAGTATCTCGTCCTACGATTCCACGTGACGCAATACACTGCCGATGAAAAGGAATCGTATAAGCGGCTGCAAGACATCGTTAAAATGGTCTACGCTGATTTCAAAATCGGCAAGAACAATCTCAGTTACACGGGTGGGGACGAGAAGTTCATAAGAATGGGCTACCCGAAACCCTGGCTCGACCCTATGAACAACCAGACCCTGTACGATATCCTCCTGAGCATCGCCACAGTATCAAGTAAACACTATTCGACGATTGATGGCCGTGAATACAACAATCGTTATGGCCGCGGCGGCGCGCCCCCCAACCAACCCGTTGCCACCCCCGACGACGTCGCGCTCCTTAACGAAGACGGGCCGCTCAGCACTCACAAGGGCCTCAAGGAGATCTTCGGGAAATATGCGGACCACGAGAACTGGCGCAAGTCGGAGAAGGTGCAGCCTGACGGGAAAACCGTGACGGTGTCAGACGACGCGAAGGGTCCCGACTTCTTCCGGGCGGCGGGGATCATCCCGATGGACGAGAACGGTTTCGTGATAGACCCTAAGCGGCCCGCTGGGGCTGAATCTGGTGGCTCCGAACCGGCGAACAAGAAGCAGAGGACGGCCTAAGGGAGATGGCCTGGCGTTGTAAAGACAGTGATCGTTGTACTTGTACGCTTCGTGGAGATAAAGAGAATGTGAACTTGTTGACCAGTCGACTGTGTGCGACCCGGCGCGGCGGTGACCGTTGCAATTTGGGCGCTTCCGATGTTTGTGCCGCATACGCGCCCCGTCTTCGCACAGGCTTCCTCTTCCTCCTCCATCATCCCGCCAACGGCCCAGGGTGTCGACCGCCCCTTCTTCAAGGACGGCTCCCTCGACATCAGGGGCCCCGACGACGTCAACCCGGAGCTGATCAAGTACAGTGCGTCTTCTCCTCCGTTCCATCTCCTCGCTCCTCGTCCCCATCGTCGCCCATGCACTGATAGCGCACCCGCTCGCGATAAACTGGGCCCAGCACGGGATTTGTGGCCGCGGCGTGCTTCTCGACATGGTCAAGCCCTACACCGACAAGCTTAGCAAGCTCCAGTCCAGCTATTTACTACGCACCCGATCCCGCTCGCGGACCTGCTCGCGTGTGCGCAGGTGGCACAGGGCACGTCCTGCCGCCACGGGACGTCCTCCTCATCCGCGCGGGCTTCATGCCGCCCTACAAGGGACGGAGCGTCGCGGGACAAGCCCGACTCGATGTAGGACCGACCCGAGAACTTGTGAGTCCTCCGGCGTGCCCCGCGAGAGCTGGCGGGGAGGATGCTGATCCGATGCAGGCAGCGCGGGCATCGAGCAGGGAGCAACCACTTCGCGGTGGTCGCGTCGGACATGCAGAGCTCGAGGTGCGTCTCCTGTGTGCAGCCTCTCGGCTCTGTCTGTCTGTGTGGGATGCGGTCGCTGACGACGACGGCGCAGCATTGGCCGGCCCCCAAAGGCGTCCCGCACCTGCACCAGACGCTCCTCGGGTACGTCCGCCCGTCCGAGTGCGCGCGCGCTATGTGTGCTCACGCGACTCCACTGCAGCCGGGGAATGCCCATCGGAGAGTTCTTCGACCTCGAGGCGCTCTCGACGCACTGTGCCGAGACCAGCCGCTACTCGTTCTGCTTTTCGTCGTGGCCGCTCAACTTCGCGTGCGTTTTTCTGGCTTCGACTCTGTCTCGCCGCTTGTGGTGCTGATGGGGCCTTGCTCACTTTCAGCCTCGGAGGCATCGGGAGGTCCCCAAACGCCGCTGTGAGTAAGTACATTGCGGTCTTCTGTTACATGCGAGTGCTGATATTGGGGGTCGGCTTACAGGCGTACTTTGGAGAGGGAGAGAGTGGTAGAACGTCGAACAATGGGGTGCTTTGAGCAAAATGTAATATCATCGAGGACAAACATCGCGTTTCACGCACACACGAGTCGCGACGACGCATTCGCTTGCTTTGCCGGAAGCCCACACGTGGGGCGGGGGCCGGGACCAAATCGACGGGAGGCTTGTGCAGACTCTGCGCGGGCTGCGCGCGGGATCGCTCGCCCATACTTATGGCGTACCTGCAGCGCCTGGCGGAGTCTTCATCCGGCGTCTGCGCAGCAAGGAAGTGTGTGATTGCTTATATGAGAGCGAGCTCTCTGGTATAACGCATCCAAGGGTCCACTTCCACAGGAAGCGCGACCCAGAGCGTGCGGTCACGATATCCGCACGCGCACGCGCCGCCATCGCCAGGCTCACACATGTTTCACCGGTCAGCTAGCATGGTCGATTCGAATCCACTTCATCTCGAAAAAGCGTATAAGTACAACGAAGATCGCCTCCAATCGCCGTCAACGTGCAGACTCAGCTACATCTTATGCTTTTTCCTCGCCGGTTCGGAGCCACTGCTGTCGGACCTGGCGAGGGGCCCATAGATCACCAAACCGTTCTCGTCCAATGGAACGATCCCTGCCGCCCAGAAGAAGTCGTCATCCTTGTATGTCGCGTCTTTCTCGTCCCAATGCTGGATGTCCGCATAGTGCTGGAAGATCTCCTTGAGGGCCTTGTGAGTGCTGAGCGGCCCGTCTTCGTTAAGAAGCTCTTCCTCTTCCTCTTCCTCTTCCTCGAAGTCGTCTGGAGCGGCAACGGGTTGGTCGGAGGGCCCGCCGCCGCCGCCATAACGATTGTTGCATGCACGGCCATTAATCGTCGAATAGTGTTTACTGGATATTTTGGCGATCCTCATGAGGATATCGTACATGGTCTCGTTGTTCATAGGGTCGAGCCAGGGTTGTTGGTGGGCCATTCTTATGAACTTCTGGTCCCCACCCCTGTAAAGATTGTCCTGGCCGATGTGGAAATCAGCGTAGACCATATTGACGATGGCTTGGAGCCGCGTATACGATTCCTTTTGACTGGCAGTGTATTCCGTCACGTGGAATCGCAGGACGAGATACTGAAAGACGTGTACGAACGCCTCGACTTCATCGCTCAGTCGATACGGACGGTATATGGGATACTTCAACGACAAGCTCGACCGGAAGTACCAGGGCCCCTAAGAGGTCGGATGTGAGCGCGACAGCAGTTGTCGTACAAATATGTGACACCTACCACTACCGCACGTTGCCGAGGGCCCGTCGCGTTGTCCATCTGCGTTTTGGTCTTCGACAGCTCCCAGTCACCGAGGAGCGCCGTTCGCGTGATCTGCTGGGTGGCGTCGTCAAACTCGGAGAGGATGAGGATGCTATTCGTGCCGATCTGACGATGGAGTGTTTTGGCTTTGCCACACCACGCCTGCTCGTGTGCTACAAAGTGAAACATGAGGCGCGTCGGTCGACAAGCGGCGTCATCAGCGGTGGGACGCACCGGTCATGGCGTTTAACATGAACCCCGAAAGTTCGCGGAAGTTCTCGAACTCTAAAAGAGGTTCGAGCATATTCTCAAGGACGATACGGTAGTGAACGAGGCTTCCATTCTCCGTGCGCTGCACCTCGCTATCGACCACGACATCGCCGCCATAAACGCAGGTGGGGATGTTGGCGACCTGAGCCTCCTTCAGCCTATCGTACACCTTGTGCTCGAGCACCATCTTCTCGTGGTCGAGTCGCCAGTAGTCCTTGAAAGTGTAAGCCCTGATCGAGCCGTCCTGCTCGATGCGGAAAGCGTGGAACACCCGCGGCGCGGGTCCGTAGAGCGCACAGGTCTGGATGATAGGACGCCCAACCACATACGTCTCGCTTCCGACCGTCATGCGCTGGAGTGGCCACTGCGTGTAGACTGATTCGTGGGTCTCGGTCTTCGGATCACGACACAGAGCGCGGAGCAGAAGAGCCCGTTGCGGATCGGCCGTCTTCATGCCCCGTGCGTGCGCGAGCAGCCTCTTCTCGTCTTCACGGTCGGCCAGAATCACCGACGGATCGAAACCGAGTTGCTGACGATCCATGCGCGCGAGCCGCCAGAAGAAGCGATGCAATGTCTGATCTTCGCGTGTGCCGTATACGAACTGTTCCGAGACGTAGCAGCGCTCGCGATCGACAAAGAGCAGCCGGGCCTTGTCGCGGCGGATGTACACCGCGTACAGATGGGTGCGGTGCTGTCGTCCTAGAATCGCAGAGCAGTACTCGGTGATTTGCTCTAGAGATTGACACCCTTTCTCGCTGTAACGGCGTGCCACCCCGCCAGTGTGACTTTGGAACCGGAAGGCTGCGTGGTCGTGGGATGTCTTCACTTGTATAGGGACGACGATGTCTGCGTACGACGTTGCACCGATGAATTCTTTCATGGTCTCGGCGCGAGTCGGAGTCTGTGAGCTGTCGCCGAGTTCGTCGCAGGCATCGGACTCGTCGGGTGGGTTCGCGGCCAGTAGTTCGTGAGTGCGCTCAGTGTTGAAGTAGATGGAGAGGTCAGGGTGGGTGCGCTGGTGCCCACCGGCGCCGAGGCTGTCGTCTTCCAGGAACCTCGTCGAGGTATCTAGGAGCAGCATGCGAGGCTTAGCCGAACAGCGAGTCCTCGCCTCGGCCAGGAAGACTGAGCGAGCTATTTTCGCCTGTGCTAGTACACATCAGCGAAGCAGAGATGTGACATGGGTGAACACTCACGATCTCGACGTTGACACGTCGCCGAGACTTCATATTGCGGATCGAGCCTTCGCTTGGATGGTAGAGGTCCGTAATATCCATCGGAAGATCCTCTCCAGGCATGAGTCTTCGCAAGAACGTCTCGGCCGGGATCTCCTCCATGGTGAATTGCATTTTTTGCATCTATATTACGGTACGCGGATCCTCAGTCACGGTGTGTTACATGGCAGTAGCAAGCGGGACTCACTGTGCGATGCCTTCAACCGGAAGGTGCTTACGCAGAGATTGATTCGTGTAGATTTTGTATGTGCTGATAGTGCTGAGTGAGGCTGAAGGTGAATATTCGAATGTTGGCAGGGAGTCGGGACGCAAAGGTCGTGGTGAGAAGTACCCACCAGAAGCGCCGGTGGCATGTGCCGCGTTCAGGCGTGACTCCCTTGTCTTCCTTCCTCCCATTTCCTCCGACCTCTCCTCCTTGTCCTCGCTCGAACCCGAGCAAGAAAGAAGACGAACATGGTCCAACTGCCTCCTTCCTCTCATCCCCTGCTGGACTGCACCTGCACCAGGAGTCCGTCTTCCACATCTCCAGGATGGCCCCGCTCCCCTATCCCCTTACCCACTACCTCAACGTCTCGCCCCTGCACCCGTATATGCGCCGTACAAGAATATAGGTCATTTTTGGACATTTCTGGATGACTATGGGCGTTAGGGAATGCATTCATGACGCTTTCGGTGAGTTTTCCACCCATCTCAGACTCTATCTATGCGAATTCCCCGATCCACCGTCCACTTCCCTTTCCCTTGAGCCAAGGGAAAATGATAGAGGCTTGTTCTGTCTTTGTTTTCAGGCCTTTGAGCGTACCCCCCTCTGAATTCTCGCATAGTGCCAGTCTGGAACAGCCCGGGCAACACTCCCCGGCAAACCGCCAGGCGCATTGCTGTTCTCTTACATACCACCCCGCCGTCGTTCGCGAATGCGCAGATGAATGAGGCCGCTCGCCTTCGCGCTCACAAGTTTGGCGTCCGTCACGGTGGGCCCCTCTTGGCCTCCGAGTCCAGCTGTGTCCGGAGAGGCGATCAACCCCGTCGCGGTCCTTGTGGCTCTGGCAACGCTGACGATGGATCTGTGCCTTCTGCCGCTCTCGCCGCTTGCTTACCCCTGCCTCCACCGCAGACAGCGTTGCGTGCATCCATGATTGCCCACCCACGTCACTGCCCTTCAATGCTTGAACACCCAACATCCACCTACTGCGCAAGAAGACGGCGGCACAACTCAACACGACCCGCGCCGGAGGACGACGGAAACCACTACCCCAGTCCTAAGCCCGACGTGCCGCTGCCGCCTGCGCACGCGGCAGACGAATATGCGAATATCGACTCGCGACGGGGATGGCCACAGGTGCGCGGACGGGTCGAGCCTGGGGATCATGCTCAACGCCGCCGCCTCCAGGATCCGCGCCGCTCCGTGATTCTGTGTCACCAGAGGTGTCTCCGAGTTCGGTGTTCAAACTCCAACCCCCACCCAAGGTTGCAACCTCCGCCCCGCACGGGAATCTGTCCATCTGCCCGAGGAACGTACGTGCAATGTGCCACCCCGCTCTCCTTACCGGGTGTGGTTCCAGAGCGGCCGTATGGCCCTGCCCTGCGCGAACGAGGACAACGACGGGCGGAGGCTTTCGCCCCCACGACTGAGTCGGGCTCCAGATTGCGTACGACAGTTCTTATACTTGCCCATTCCATATATATACTATTCACACCCATTTTCGTTTCTTCATGAACACGTGGGCAGAAGAGGCGGAGAGGTTGAGCCGGACATGCAGGACGCGGAGAGACTGCACACCTAATCGATGTTATCGGCGCGCAGGCTCATAAAAAGCAGTCTGGGCAGGTGGGGTGGAGTGTGACGCATTACTGCACACCACTGGATGGCGTATGCACTTCCCGGGCCTATGGCGATGGGCGTCTGCAGGTTACAGGACGCACGCCGGCGCTTCTTGAGGTTGTTTCTCACCACGATATCTGCTCGGCCTTCAGGCCTTGAGGCTCCCTCGTCACTCTCAACACATCCAAAAATTGCGCGACTTCATCTATATACAATCTACTTCGGATTTTAGACGTCGTACGGTGAGTCCCGCTTGCTACTGCCATGTAACACACCGTGACTCAGGATCCTACCATGGTATAGATGCAAAAAATACAATTCGCCATGAAGGAGATCTCCGCGGAAACGTTCTTGCGAAGATCCATGCCTGGAGAGGAGCTTCCAACGGACATCACGGACCTCTATTATCCAAGCGAAGGCTTGATCTACAATGTGAAATCTCAGCGACGTGTCAACGTCGAGATCGTGAGTGTTCGCCCACGTCGCGTGTTTGCTTTGCTGATGCGTGCTCACACAGGCAAAAATCGCTCGCTCTGTCTTCTTGGCCGAGGCGAGGACTCGCTGTTCAGCTAAACCTCGCATGCTGCTCCTAGATACCTCGACGAGGTTCCTGGAAGCCGACAGCCTCGGCGCCGGTGGGCACCAGCGCACCCGGCACCCTGACCTCTCCATCTACTTCAACACTGAGCGCACTCACGAACTACTGGCCGCGAACCCACCCGACGAGTCCGATGCCTGCGACGAACTCGGCGACAGCTCACAGACTCCGACTCGCGCCGAGACCATGAAAGAATTCATCGGTGCAACGTCGTACGCAGACATCGTCGTTCCTATACAAGTGAAGACATCCCACGACCACGCAGCCTTCCGGTTCCAAAGTCACACTGGCGGGGTGGCACGCCGTTACAGCGAGAAAGGGTGTCAATCTCTAGAGCAAATCACCGAGTACTGCTCTGCGATTCTAGGACGACAGCACCTCACCCATCTGTACGCGGTGTACATCTGCCGCGACAAGGCCCGGCTGCTCTTTGTCGATCGCGAGCGCTGCTACATCTCGGAACAATTCGTGTACGGCACACGCGAAGATCAGACCATGCATCGCTTCTTCTGGCGACTCGCGCGCATGGATCGTCAGCAACTCGGTTTCGATCCGTCCGTTGCTCTGGCCGACGGTGAAGACGAGAAGAGGCTGCTCGCGCACGCACAGGGCATGAAGACGGCCGATCCGCAACGGGCTCTTCTTCTCCGGGCTCTGTGTCGTGATCCGAAGACCGAGACCCACGAATCAGTCTCCTCGCAGTGGCCACTCCAGCGCATGACGGTCGGAACGAAGACGTATGTGGTTGGGCGTCCTATCATCCAGACTGGTGCGTTGTACGGACCCGCGCCGCGAGTGTTCCACGGCTTCCATGTCGAGCAGGACGGTTCGATCAAGGGTTACACTATCAAGGACTATTGGCGACCCGACCACGAGGAGATCGAGCTCGAGCACAAGGTCTACGATCGGCTGAAAGAGAAGAATGTCCCCTACATCCCCAGCTGCGTTTATGGCGGAGACGTCGAAGTCGACGGTGAGGCCCAGCGCACGGAGAATGGGAGCCTCGTTCACTACCGTATCGTCCTCGAGAATATGCTCGAGCCTCTGCTGGAGTTCAAGGATTTCCTCGAGCTGTCAGAGTTCATGTTGAACGCCATGACAGGTGCGTTCTGCCGTTGATCTCGTCGCTTCTGGAACGATGTGGCTCGTGTTCTATTTGTAGCACACGAGGAGGCGTGGTCGAACGCACCAACACTCCATCGTCAAATCAGTACGACCAGCATCGTCATTCTCTCCGAGTTTGAGGATGGGAAGACCAAGCGAACCGCGTTACTCAGTGATTGGGAGCTGTCGAGGACCAAGACGCAGATGGACACTGCGACAGGCCCTCGGCAACACGGGGCGGTAGTAAGTGTCGCACATCCGTACGAAGTCCTCTGTGACGCTCAAATATAACCTCTTAGGGACCAGGCTGGTACTTCCGGTCGAGCCTGTCGCTGCAGTATCATAATAACGCTTCTAACAGAAAGTAACAAGTGAAATTAGCCCAGCGGTCTACGCTGGGCCGATATTTATGCGTGAACTTCCGAGAGGTGCCCTGGTTCGACTCCGAGGGCAGGAATCTTTTCAGACGCCTGCGGCGTGCGCCAATGAAGGATGATCACGGGATTTCTAATAGTACGTACACTGCTACGTGCGTCAGCCTCCTCCTCCCACTGCTAGTACTGAGCAACCTGCTACTCCTCCGTCGCAGTCAGACAACATGAAGGAGATAGACATCAAAAGGTTCTTTGAGAAATACGTCCCCGAGATGGAACCGCCACCGGAGGTCTTGGATGGATTCTACTATTCAAACAAGCTTGGCTCGACCACTGACGATACAAAACCGGAGTGGCATATCAACTCCGAGATCGTGAGTGTTCAACCATGTCGTGGTTCTGCCCTTCTGATGTGTAAGCACTCGCATAGGCGAAAATGGCTAAATCTGTCTTCGAGATCGAAGGAAAAATTTGTCGCTATTCGGAGAATCCTACCATGGTGCTGCTGGACACCTCGAAGTCATCCCTGGTAGACGACAGCGGCGCCGGTGTGCATCAGCACACCTGCCCTGACCTTTCAATTTACTTTAACAGCGAGCGCACTGGTGACATGCTGCGTGCTAAACCTCACAAGAAGCCAACCAAGACCACTCGTGCGGAGAAATTCGCTGGTATAACGTCGTACGCCGACATCGTCGTCCCTCTAGAAGTGAAGACGTCGCAGGACAAAGCAGCTTTCTGGTTCGAGGGTCGCAAAGCTCGTTCTTCCGAGGAGGTGGCACGAAGTGACAGCGACAATGGACGTCAGCCTCTAGCCCAGATCACCGAGTACTGCTCCGCGATCTTGGGACGACAGCATCGCACCCATCTGTTCGCGGTATACGTCTTCCGCAACCAGGCCCGACTACTCTTTGTCGATCGCGAAGGCTGCCACATCTCGGAAGCGTTCGTATATGGCACACGCGACGAGTGGACGCTGCATCGATTCTTTTGGCAGCTTGCGAGCATGGATCGTCAGCAACTCGGTTTCGATCCTTCGGTGACTCTGGCCAACCCTGGAGATAAGAAGCAGCTGCTCGCGCACGCACGGGGCATGAATATGGCCGATCCGCAACGGGATCTGCTTCTCCACGCTCTGTGTCGTGATCGGGAGAACACCGACAAATCGGTGTCCACCCAGTGGCCGCTTCAGCGCATGACGGTCGGAACGGACACGTATTTGGTTGGGCGTCCGATCATCCGGACCTCTTCGCTGTACGGACCCGCGCCGCGAGTCTTTCATGCTTTCCGCATCGAGAAGGACAGCTCGATCAAGGGCTACTACACTATCAAGGACTATTGGCGACCCGACATCAACGAGATCGAGCTCGAGCACAAGGTGTACGGTCGGCTGAAAGAGAAGAATGTCCCCTACATCCCCAACTGTGTTTATGGCGGCGACGTCGCGGTCGACGGCGAGGTCCAGCGCACGACGAATGAGCACCATGTTGCTTGCGTCCACTACCGCATCGTCCTCGAGAAGATGTTCCAATCTCTTTTAGACTTCAAGAACTTCTACGAGCTGCCGGGCTTCATGCTGACCGCTATGGCCGGTGCGTTCTGCCGTCAATGACGTCGCTTCTAGAACGATTCGTCTCATATTCTATTCGTAGCACACGAGCAGGCGTGGTGCAGCGAAGTAGAAACACTCCATCGTCAAATCAGCACGAACAGCATCGTCATCCTCTCCGAGTTTGACGACGCCACCCAGCAGATCACGCGAACCGCGTTCCTCAGTGACTGGGAGCTGTCGAAAACTAAAACCCAAATCAAAAATGCGAAAGCCCCTCGGCAACGTGGGGTGGTGGTAGGTGTCGTACATTTGTATGACGTTTGCTGTCGCGCTCACATCTGACCTCTTAGGGACCCTGGTACTTCCGGTCGAGTCTGTCGTTGAAGTATCCCTTATCCCGCCCGTATCGACTGAGCGATGAAGTCGAGGCGTTCGTACACGTCTTCGAGTATCTCGTCCTGCGATTCCACATGACGCAATACACCCAGAAGGAAGGGTTTTACGAGGTGCTGAAAACCGCCGCTGACGGTACCTACGCCGCCTGCGCCCCCGGCAGTGACGGTCTTTACACGGGCGGGATCGAGAAGTTCAAAAACATGAAGCTCCCAGAATCCTGGCTCAAACCCAGAGGCAACAAAACCCTATCCGATATCCTCAATGAGATCGCCACAGTAACCAGTCGACACTATTCGAAGATTGACGACGATATGTACTGGGAACTGTTATGGCCTGCTCCGCCTGTCTGGTTACGAGCTTCGGCGCGCACCCGCTACGGACGCCCAGCATACGATCGTCCGCCACTGGTTACCTTGCATCACTTATATTCTCGCGCCCGCTTCACTGTATCGCTACGCGATTGCCTCCTGGCTCCTCCCCGTCGCCTCTCCTTCCCGTCTCCCCGCTACCGCGAGCCTCTCCGAGGTCAAGCGCGTCCTCTAATCCATCCCGCCTTTCCGCTCGTCTCCGACTCGCCCGACCTCCGCGCTCCCGCGCTCCGCGACCGTAACACAATCGCGTGTCCCTACTCGGAGGGCAATCCGAGCACCCTGCACCGCGCTGTCCCTCGCGCTGGTGAGCCGACCATCCCGAACCCTCTCCCGCATTTCGCGCTCTGCTCCGGCGCCTGAGCATCAAGAGCGAAAACGCCCCGCGACCCACGACCCACGACCTCGAAGCCTCGCCGCGAGCCGTTGCTCTGCCCCGAGTGCCGAAGACCAGCCTGTGCGGACCCGCCCGCATTCGACCGCGCCCCGAGCCTGAACCCGAACTCCCTCGATCCGCCCCGACTCCACTCCCGATCCGCGTTCCGACCTGCGCGCTTCGGATCCCGCTGCCTCGTCCCCACTCCCCGTGACCCTCCCCGTGAGGCTGCTCGCGCGATCCCGCACCCGACCGACGACCGACCGACCGACCGACCGAACCGAACCGACCGAACCCGAGCCCGCCGGACTGCTGTTGCAGAAGCCCGCGATCCCGAGGACGATGACGACCCATGCCGCCCACCGCTCGCGCGACGCTGCATGATCGCTCGCGCTCGTCGCCGCGCGCCCGCCTCCTCCGCTGAACCCGACGCCGTCGTCGATGACGCGCGCGCTGCTGCACTTGTCCCCGCGTCGCCCTTAGTATGGGGGTGTCTCGCGCAGTGTACGCCTGCCGCTCTCGACCCGTTGCCTGCTCCGAACCCTCGTGCGCCCCGATGTTTTTGTATTCTCTCTATCCTGCGCGCTCTTCGATATTCTGACCGACCGTACGTTTGTTACCGTACCTTACCGCACCTTCTCCGCCTTCGTGTACCGCGCCTCGCTCGTGGGGGTGTGTTATGGCCTGCTCCGCCTGTCTGGTTACGAGCTTCGGCGCGCACCCGCTACGGACGCCCAGCATACGATCGTCCGCCACTGGTTACCTTGCATCACTTATATTCTCGCGCCCGCTTCACTGTATCGCTACGCGATTGCCTCCTGGCTCCTCCCCGTCGCCTCTCCTTCCCGTCTCCCCGCTACCGCGAGCCTCTCCGAGGTCAAGCGCGTCCTCTAATCCATCCCGCCTTTCCGCTCGTCTCCGACTCGCCCGACCTCCGCGCTCCCGCGCTCCGCGACCGTAACAGGAACTTTACGGCAGCAACCCTGCTAAGGAGGCTTCTGGCGACGTGTCCTCGGACCAACCTTCCGTCGCCCCCGCCGACGGAGTCGCGGAGGCGACAATCGGCTTGCGTCGAGACCCCCTAGAGGACGGGCCGCTCAGCTCCCACCAAGAGCTCATGGCGATCTTCAAGGACTATGCGGACATCAAGCGGTGGGGCGGGGAGAACGCGAAACCCACCGAGTACCGCGACTTTTTCCGGGCGGCGAACATCGCCGTTCCCGGGTTCGACCAGAACGGTGGCGTGATCGACCCCGGTAAGCGGCCCGCCGGGGCCGAATCTGTGCAGGCTAACAAGCCTAAGCAGAGGACGACGTGAGGGAGACGGTCTGGCCGCTGGCGTTGTAAAGATCGTGATCATTGTACTTCTACGCTTCGTGGAGAGAAAGAGAATGTGAACATGTTGACCAGCCTTGAACATGTGAAATTTGAACCGTACACTGCGGGCCGCGGTCGCGTGTGTTGCACTTTGGGCGCTTCCGACGTCGGTGCATGCCGCCGGGCCGTTGACCTTCCTCCTCCTCCTCCATCATTCTGCCTACGGCCAGGGCGTAAGTAGATGCTCGTGCCTTGGGCTCGACGTCGCCTACCCACCGCACTGGCTTCCTTTTTGCATGAACACTGTCCCACGGGGGTCGGATCTTCAGATGCTTCGCCTCCGCGTCGTCTCCGAGCCGCGTCGCCGCGCGGTTGATGGCGTCGGGCGACGTCCGTATATGATGGAGGAGAGCTCAACTGCTCCACCGAGCTTCCACGTCCCACTCTTCGACTCGCACGACGCTCTCAGCATGAAGACCCGCGACGCGCTCCTCGCGCAGCTCGTCGCCCGGGCGGTGGTGCGTGCCACAACTTTGGCCGACTCCCCAGCGGTGCTCGACGCGTGACCTGGGTACGCTACGGACAACGTCGTCACGCAGCGGAATGCGCTCACGGCAGACCTCGTCCTCGCGGGTACGGCGTGCAATGTGATACATCGCGGCGCTCAAGTTGGAGGTCACGTATGAGAACGGTGAGTCTGTTTCTACATTCTATCTGGGTTCCCTTGGGGCGCGAGACAGCCGTGCTCGTCGCGACGTCAAAACCGTGCGAGTGCTATGCGTGTCCTCTTCCCCTGTTTCACGACATCTTCTGCTGCTGCACAAGCCTAGTCTTTGCTGACACCTCAGTCTAGACAATTGGATCCACCTCAAAATCACAAAACCCTCGAACGAGCGATACGAATTCCCGGATTCCGTGCTCCCTGGCTCAACGGCAGACGCGAGCACCGACCCGACCACAACCAGCATCCGCTTCAACTGCACGGCGTCGCCCTTCACGCGTTCTCCATATACCTCGCCTGCGGCCTAGTAGACAGGCTCCGAAGTACAAACCTCTGTCGCCTCGCAGCCCCTCATATTCGAGTCTCAGTACATGCACGTAAAGACCGACCTGCCCGCAAACGCGAACCTCTATGAAATCGGGGAGCCTCACACCGACACGTTCCGCCTGCCGATGCACAACTTCACGCGTACGATGCAGTCGCGCGACGCGCAAGGGGTCCCGCAGGAGAACAAGCTTTACGGGAACAACCGGATCCACGTTGAGCACCGCGCGACGAGCACGCACGGGTTTTTCATTGCGAACTCGAACGGGGCACTGAAGTATTGACCATCACGCGACGCCCGCAGGTCCGGCAAGTCGATCTACTATTGAACTGGTGAGTGCCCGTCTTTCCTCCTCCAGGGCGGGATTGTTGAGGGTTTGGATACGCTCCCGGGACGCTCCAATTCCCGAGCAAGGTACGCTCGACACTTCCATCACGCGAAATCGGCGCCTAACCTTTAGATGCGTCCCGCCAGCCGGTCTTTGGCTGCACGACCCCAGAGCACACTTGTCAGCGCCGCGCCGCTCACAATCCACAACAATGTGCTCCACATCGTGAGTGCTCGCGTGGGTGTGCCGAGATTCATGACCGCTGAGTTCGCGCTCCGACACAACACTCAATCCGGCTAGCAGTGGGACGGGATCATGAAGCACTTCGACATCATGAAGCACACCTGCTTCTACCAGGGCGTCGACCACTCCTTCGAGGACGGCTCTATGGCCCAGACGACGTCAACCCGGAGCTGGTCAAGTATCGGCGGAGATGACGGTAGGTTGGTCGGAGGACGCGTCGCCAGGCGGTTTGAGGCCATAACGTTCGAAGTACACACGGTAATCAATCGTCGAATAGTGTTGACTCGTTACTGTGGCGATCTTCTCGAGAATATCGTACAAGGTAGCGTTGTTGACAGGCTTGAGCCAGAGTCGTGGTTGGGTCATGTTGTCGAATTTCCGGGCCCCTCCCATGTAAAGACCGTCATGGAGGTTGTAGGCGGCGTAGACGTCCTCAACGGTGCGTTGTAGGCCCCTATACGAGTTTTGACGATAGGTGTGTTGCGTCACGTGGAATCGTAGGACTAGGTACTCAAAGACGTGTACGAACGCCTCAATTTCATCGCTCAGTCGATACGGGCGGGACAAGGGATACTGCAACGACAGGCTCGATCGGAAGTACCAGGGTCCCTAAGAGGGCGGATGTGAGCGCGACACCAGTCGTCGTACGGATGTGCGACACTTACTACCGTCCCAATCCGAGGTGCTGCAGCGTTCTTCATCTGCGTCTTGGTCCTCGAAAGCTCCCAGTCACTCAGGAACGCCGTTCGCGTGATCTGCTGGGTGGCGTCGTCAAGCTCGGACAGGATGACGATGCTGTTCGTGCCGATCTGGCGATGGAGTGTTTCGGCTTTGCCACACCACGCCTGCTCGTGTGCTACAAAGTGAAATATGAGATGAGTCATTCGACAAGCGACGTCATCAACGGCAGAACGCACCGGTCATGGCGTTCAACACGAACCCCGAAAGCTCGCGGAAGTTCTCGAACTCTAAAAGAGGTTCGAACATCTTCTCGAGGACGATGCGGTAGTGGACGTAAGGAACGAGGCGCCCATTCTTCGTGCGCTGGGTTTGACCGTCGACCACGACGTCGCCGCCATAAACGCAGCTGGGGATGTTGGTGACCTTCGCCTCTTTCAGCCTATCGTAGACCTTGTGCTCGTGCTCCATCTCCTCGTGGTCGGGTCGCCAATAGTCCTTGATAGCGTAACCCTTGATCGAGCCGTCCTGCTCGACATGGAAGCCGTGGAACACTCGTGGCGCGGGCCCGTACAGCGCACAGGTCTGGATGATCGGACACCCAACCACATACGTCTCGCTTCCGACCGTCATGCGCTGGAGTGGCCACTGTGTGGAGACCAATTTGTCGGTGTTCTCCGGATCACGACACAGAGCACGGAGAAGCAGAGCCCGTTGCGGATCGGCCGTCTTCATGCCCCGTGCGTGCGCGAGCAGCCGCCGCTCGTCTTCACCGTCGGCCAGAGTCACCGGCGAGTTGCCGACGATCCATGCGCGCGAGACGCCAGAAGAAGCGATGCAGTGTCTGATCTTCGCGTGTGCCGTACACGAACTGTTCCGAGATGTAGCAGCGTTCGCGATCGACGAAGAGGAGTCGAGCCTTGTTGCGGCAGACGTACGCCGCGTACAAATGGGTGCGGTGCTGTCGTCCGAGAATTGCGGAGCAGTACTCGGTGATCTGGGTTAGAGACTGACACCCGTTCTCGCTGTAACATCGTGCCACCCCGCCAGTGTGACTTTGGAACCGGAAGGCTGCGTGGTCGTGGGATGTCTTCGCTTGCATAGGAACGACGATGTCGGCGTACGACGTTGCACCAGCGAATTCGTTCATGGCTTCGGCACGAGTCGGAGTCTGTGAGCTATCGCCGAGTTGATCGCAGGCCTCTGCATCGTCTTCCGACTCGGACTCGTCGGGTGTCTTCGCAGCCGGCAGCTCCTGAGTGCGCTCGGTGTTGAAGTAGATGGAGAGGTCAGGGCGGGTGCGCTGGTGCCCACCGGGGCCGCGGTTGTCGTCTTCCAGGACCCTCGTCGAGGTGTCCAGCAGCAGCATGCGAGGTGTGGCTGAACAGAGAGTCCTCGCCTCGGCCAAGAAGACAGAGCGAGCGATTTTTGCCTGTGTGAGTGCTCGCGCGTCAGCAAAGCAAACACGCGACGTGGGCGAACACTCACGATCTCGACGTTAACACGTCGCTGAGACTTCGCATTGTAGATCAAGCCTTCGCTTGGATAATAGAGGTCCGTGATATCCGTGATGCACATGTCGCGTACGGTGGGGCAAGCAAAGTGAGACACGAGATCGATCGGAACGCATCGGAGCGTCTGAAGACGAGGAGTGTCCACGATCTGGCCTTGAACATCCGAGCTCCATTTGGTGAGTTCCTTGGAGAGGTTCCGTTGGTCGCCCTGCTCGTCGATGTCGTCGTAGTGGGTTCTGGTTCCCGGAACCAGCCACTCTCGGTTCATCCCTGTATATCCGGGAAACGCGATACCGAGGACGTTGAGGTTGTAAACACCGTTGGCAAGAAGTGCGCACAGAGACTTGAGCTGGGCGACGCTTTTGAGGCGGACAAACAAATCGACGAGTCGGGAGGTGTGCGATGAGAGTGTCTGGGATAAGGCGTTGGGGAGAAAATGGATCTTGAGGCGCAGCGGTGCCGGAGACGAGAGTTCTATCGCGGTGGCCGCAAACGAGATGCGGTTCTCCTCCAGGTCTTGGCACTGCGCGTGTATCCTGGCCTTGTTGAATGTGAATTGGGTACCCGGAGCTGCGGCGGCTTCTGCCCACAGTTGCGGGGTCTTGAGGGCTACCGCGCGCCAGAGGCGGCAGACATGCATGAGGCGCACACTGCGCATGTCGTCCCAGCAGTATGAAAGAACTTCAGAGAGGAGTTCCGTTGGCAAAGCTCGGTGGATCGGGGCGATTGAGTTGTGAAGAGATAGCAGAGACAGTGCGATCTCGCGGTACTCCTTTGCCTTGGCGACAACCCATTTGCGAATGGCAGCGTCCGAGAGTCCTGAGAGTGAAGCACGATCGGCAGCAGGGATGGAGCCCGCGAAGGCGGGAAAGGGAAAGGTGTCCACGGTGGCCATGACTGTGGATATTCGTCTCGTCAACTGAGAGGGGTTACACGATGCGAGCAGCTCACCATATAGCGACTGAGTACTGAGTACTGTCCGTGATGTGGCCAGGAGCAACACGCGCGAACCGCGCCGGCGCGATCGCAGGCGCCCAATCCTCGTCGCCCGGCTCTCACAGAGAAGCGCCGTTTACTAGCCGCCCGATAGTACGCCAAAGGCTCAAAGCCAGACGTGAACGGCGCGCATAACACACGACGGTCATACTTACCACGCACCTCGTCCCTCGTAGTTTCTAGGTAGCGCTGCTGCCCCTGCACACCCCCACGCGCGCGCGTCAGCACCACCCTGGCACAAATAAAAACACCCCGCACGCCCACGTACCTCTTTCGTCTACCCGTTCCAGACCTAGTCGATCGTGCCTTAGAATGCACAGGCGGACAACTAGAGGGCGATGATCATCACCGGTTCCCGGGTTTGTCTGCACGGCGGTGTCAGCCTAAGTACGTGTACGCACGCGCATGCCATCGGTGCGCTAGGCCACTCACAGAGAGGCTTCCCAGAACGAAAGGAGGTCGTGAGCAACCGCAGGGATCCGGAGCGCAAACCGAACTTGGGCTCGGAGGCGACCTATGTTGTGGTCTTCCCAGTAGATATTTGCCTGGAAGAGAATGTACATTGGTCAGCGCGCGTTTCCCAGACGCCTTTGACGCGCTCCGCACCGCGATGATTCCGCCCGCCTGCACGAAAATGTTGTACAGCGACGCAGACACCGTCCGCATCCCGACCCCGGACGAGTTTGTCGGCGCCCACGCGACCCGCACCGGGCGCACGTTCGGGAATCCGTTGATGAGCGAGACGATGGCAAAGTACACCCACTGGCTCGTCTGCGCGCTGAAGGTGTAGGGCGCGACAAGCAAGGGAAGGGCCCAGAGCTGGAGCTGGACGGTGAAGGCGACGCGGGAGTTGATGATCTCAGAGAGGTAGCAGGAGGCGGGGAGGAGCGTGCCGAGCGACGCTAGCCCGTACGCGATCATGTGAAGCAATTCATTCTGACACTCGCGTCGCGTCGCGCCCGCCCCGGCAGCTGGGAAGACACGGGTAAGTGCGCGCTCCGCTCCGACGCTTGGCTCGACTCACTGACCTACTCGCACAGCGAAATGCTAGCCGTCAAGGTGCGCTGGGGTGTCAGCGCGCTGACCGCCAGCAGAACGTATATAAGCCTCCCTGGGACGCGGTAAGACTTCAGCACCAGCTTCAGCCGCCCTTCGACTTTCGACTCTCGCTCTCACCTTCCGCCCCTCGCTGATCGCCATGTTCGCCCGCCTCGCCGTCGTCTCTACCATCGCGTTCGCCGCCCTCGCTGCGGCGACCAAGTGCAACACTGGCCCGGTCCAGTGCTGCGAGAGCCTGGAGAGCGTGAGTGCCGTCGTTTGCTGTCCGGGTGCGTAATGTTGAACGATGGGTTTTTCTAGGCAAACTCTGCTGCCGGTTCTGCGATCCTGGCGGCGATCGGTGCAACGCTGCAGAACACAAACGTGGAGCTTGGGCTGAAGTGTTCGCCGATCGACATGGTCGCTGTCGGGTCGGGCAACGCTTGCACGACTAACACGGTGTGCTGCAAGAACAACAACATCGTGAGTGTTCAGTGGTTGATTCTATGGGATTCTGGGCTTACATGATGCTCTGCAGGGTGGCGGCGTTTCCGCTGGCTGCGTCCCGGTCACGCTCTAAGCGTTCAGTGTTGCGTTTTGGTGCTCATGTCGTAGCTGTTATGCCTGGATGTCTTGGTCGATGATCTTACGTCTCCTCTTAATGGATGTTTCCCGTTTCGGTTTTAATCTGCGCGTATCACCTGCGAACGATGAGGCTGGAAACAGACCATATACTACGGGCAAGAACGAAGTGACTCAACGCACTTGGCACTAAGTAGGCTTTAGCAGGAGTGGCACGAATCCGATGCGAATCCCGGACTCACCTGCGTATGTACGCCCTTCACCTCGCCTCCTAACCTGCGGACACTTCGACGCTCAGCCGCCGCGGCGCAATGAAGCATGATCTCGCGCAAAATCTGCACCATGCAGTGAGGTCTCGTCAGCATCCCTTACACTCACCTCCCTCCTTCGCATCTCGCACTCACCGCGCTCTCGCTTTTGTATTCCGTCCCTCGTCGCCCTGGCTATGTTCCCCCACGTGCTCGCCTTTTCCGCCTTCGTCTTCACCGGCCTCGTCGCAGCCATGGGCTCCGGAAGCTACAACACCGGCCTGGTCCAACGCTGCAACAGCGTTCAAACTTCAGAGACTGAGTCCCACCCGTGATATTTACCTCGGGATGCTCACCAGGCGAGCGAAGCGTCGTCCGCCGCCATCCTGCTATCGTCCTCCACGACGCCACCACCCAGATCGGCCTCGGATCCTCGCCCATCTTCGTCGTAGGCCAGGCCCCGGCTGTGCGCTGTGAGAACATGAGTCTCGTTGTTTCGGACGTTCGGTCGTGCTTGGTTGCGAACGCAGGATTGTCTCGTTCCCATCGGATGCTTGCCCATCTCGTCCTAGATGGAGACCCCCGTCAGCGTGCGAGGACGCTCGTTGGTCGCTACTTATGTATACCACCCCACTAATAAGTTGACGGCGTAATCTCTGTCGATCCTTGCGGGCGTGGTAGGGCGTGATTGGCACAGGTGGGGGAGTGCATGCTCAGGAGAACATCTTGTTCAGACGCAGATGAGCACCGCGCACGGAGCGCGGCTGCGATTGGAGACACGGCGATGGGTCTCGGCACTTGCGATGCAGAAATGTATTTCCCAAGGACATCTAGGGCCCCGTTTTGAAAGAAAGTGAGGGTGCGGGGTGGAGGAGTGCGACGTGCGGAGGCACGCCCCATCTACACACGACCCGAATGACACGCTCCTTGCGTGGATGTGCCACACACCGACGAAGTTGATCCTGACGTGCAACGATTGTTTCGAACGCGGTACGAGATGTACAAAGTGCGAAAATATTGGGAAGCGAGAGAACGCAAGAGGACGGCGAAGGGGAAACGTATGCGCACCTGTGAACTTCTCCTTCTCCTTCTCCTTCTCCTCCTTTCCTGACGGCGAACAGAGAGCGGAGCGCTAACCGGCCGATGTTCAACGTGTGTTTGATGATACTTATGTCTTGATAAGGGCTGGATGGGAGGAAAGAGGCGGCGAAGGAGTGCAGGCGAAGAGCAGAACGAGCGAGGTAGATGTAATCGTGGTCGAGGAGAGAAAGAGGAGAGAGACAGCCACGATTTGGCGCCTGCTACTGTTTCATCGCAACTACCATCTGCGCGCGGTGGAAACCCGAACTGCTTTTCATGACTGTCGCCGTCCCCTTCCTCTCATGCTCCATCCCTGCTGCAGATCATGCTACATTAGCCGGTCTGTCTGACGACGCTGTGCGCGCATGGGTGGTCCCCCGAGCCCAAGAGTACCGCGACATCGCCCTCGCCCTCCTCTCCATCTACAATGCCGTCGCGCCCATCCACCGCGCCTTCCCCACAGAAGTTCTCTCCGAGATCTTTTCACACTGTTGGAAAGACCCTCAAAGCATTGCCATCGCCCACGTCTGCCGCCACTGGCGTTCAATCGCCCTCAAGACTCCCCGCCTGTGGGCCGCTGCCCTCGCCGCACCTGGAAAGCTGCTCTCCCAATACTTGGGATGTAGATCCAGCCGCCGCGGGTTCGCAACGTTTGCCCTCGAACGATCTTCTCCTCAGCCTCTTCGTCTCAAAGTTTACCACTTCCTCGATCGCTTCGCCACCACGCTCGCTCCACATGCCGCCCGCCTCGTTGATCTTTACGTCCGCCTGGACGGTGCATCCTCTCTCTCCACTCTGTGCAAGTTCCTCAACTCGGGGGCGCCCAATCTCGAAGTGCTCGGCGTTACATTTCCGGGCTACGTGGGGATGTACGAAGATTGGCTGCCGCTCCGCGAGGACGCACACGACGACGACTTTGGCCACACTATCGCCGACCGATCCGAAATCCAAGGGCAGCTCGAGTGGGATCTGCAGAGGTGGAGCGAAAAGACACAAGCCCCGGTGCTTGACACCGCAGCCCTCCCTCGCCTCCACACCATCCGGTGCATCCCCATCGACATTTTCCCGTACTTCGCCACTCCTACACTACGCGACGTGTGCGTCACCCCCGCGCAGTTCACTAGTGACCACCTGGCCGACTTTGCCAAAGCGCTGACTCAATGTCCCGCGCTTGAACGCCTCAAGTTTTGGATTGTCGGTGGGGACTTCGAGAAGCTGTACGATTATGATGCCGACGGTGAAGAGGTCGATAGAGGTCCGATTCAGTGCTGTCTTCCCAATCCTGAATCGTCTTTATGGGACAACGTCGATCCAGCGACCATGCCCGCCTTGCAAAACGTTGTTGTCAACACCGGTATCTATCCCTCGTCGCGCCTTTACCTCCGGTGCCTCTCCTGCCCCCTTCCCATCACCGTCGAAGTCATCGCGAAAAGCATGACACTGCAAGATTTCGTCGGCAGCGATGAGAAGCTTAAGGAACGCATCCAGAACGCGGACGTGGCACGCATCTGGGATTCCGGCTCCAGCGGATGGAAGACCACTGAGGTCACTACCTTCAAGGACGACGTCGCGCTCGCTCGATTCGCGCTTTCAACATCGAAGTGGCAGGGGCCGCCCACACCGGACTGCGCCCCCGTATTCCGCATGCACGGCGCGAACATCACGCGCCTGGTCGTCCATCAGAACGAAGACGAGCTGTTCTATAACATTCGCGAAGTCCTCCACGCTCTCCTCAATCTCACGTCGCTTGACCTCGCCGGCCAATGCGTGTCGACTGCCCTGTGGGCGCTACCTCGACGGGAACCCGAGTACGGGAGGCCCCAGGACAGCGACGGTCCTAACTGTCTGCATCTGCGCACCCTCGCCGTTGCATTCCCTCGAGTGCGCGGCTCGGTTCAGAAGCTGATCAAAGCCAACCCAGCGGAGTGGGAGGAGACGATCGCGACGGGCGTCCGAGACGACTTGGCAGAACTCGTGAAGATGCTGAAGAGCCGAGCGTCGGGCGGTCTTCGCCTGGAACGGCTGGAGTGGCGAGTGGCGGAGTGGGACAAGAAGCTCCGGCTTGAGTTCCCCCCGACCGCGGTCGTCAGCACGTATGTGCCACCGCCGACGGCGCTGTGCGACCAAACGGAGCTCGAGACGTTGGTTGACGGGCCGGTCGTGTTCGGCGGGGTCACTTACCGGGCCCGTCTCCCTCGCTTACGTAAATGAACGACAAGAGCTGGATTGAATCGCATATGCTGTTATTAAATCTTATGCAGTGAGCCTGATGTCGATGTCGAGCGGGTCGTCGCGGCGCCGTGGGACACCCGGATGACCTCGCGCTCTGCGGCGATGTAGGGACAAAAGGTGTATTCACCGTGAGGTTGGCGCGGGCGATGGTGCTCACGTCGACAGGGACGACGGGGTCCGTTGAACTGGGGTAGGATATCTGCTGGTACCTGTCTCGGACCTTTCAACTTCGCACGGCAGTCAGGCTTTCCTGACTTTTCAGCCAGTGTCGATTGTATAACCCATGTCGCGCGGCTGTGAGTCCCCCATGCAAGTTCGCAATGGGATGCCGTAGTCACCGCTGCCTAATAACATCCGTATCGATGTTGCCACTGGCTCCGCGCGACCGGCACCTCGATCAAAGGCACGTCGAGCACACAGGCTGCACGACCGAGTTCAACGGAAATCCTCTCAGCCGTGACAGTCATGTCTTCGCCGAAACCCCACTTCGATCTCTTGGAGATCGGCCCGCATCCTGGTCCATGGCGATGTGAGTACGTTTTGGATGGTATCCCGATGCTTTGAAGATCACTAACGACCCTACAGATCATTCACAGTTGCACCGGACACTGTCCCCAAGCCACGACGACTTTGCTAGGGAAACCTCCAGGATCATCTGAGGATCCTTGTCTCCCATCTTCGCCGAAGGATACGACACACCCGCCGAGTTCCACACGAAAGATTTCTTAGAGGGCTTGAACTCAAACGCCGCGACAAGCGTTGCCAGGACCATCTCTATGGAAAATAGGATACAGAATGACGACGTTAAGAGGGCCGCAGCGTCGAGAGCGAGGAACACGTACTCATCTCGAGCTGCGAGAATTTGAACCCTCTGTAAACGCGTGCCTTAGTAGACGTTTTCCCTCACGGCCTACCAACTGTCACTCACATGCACGACATCCCGCCTCCGATGAAAGTCATCCTAGAAGCGAGGTCAGAACGTTCTGCACTCATTGACATAAGTCGTGGAATCAAGTGCTCACTGGTGCGCGTAGATTCCGGGGATGTGCGCCTCTTCGACCGCGGCGGGCAGCGGGCCCAGCCACCGCTCAGGCTTCCACTGGTGCGCGTCCGCACCCCAGAGCTCTTTGCTCGTGTTGACCCCGCTAATGTCCGCAATGAAGAACGTCCCTTTCGGGACGATGATCTCGGAGATCTGGGCCCCGTCTTTCCCGGTAATCGGGCGCTGCAGAGGCAGCGTCGTATCCTGCTCTGCCCTGCTCAAATACAAATCGTCAGCAGATGTTGTGCTCCATCATGAACCGACTGGGTTACGCACTCGCGCATGGAGCTCCCAACCGGCGATAATCTGGAAGAGCGGGTCAGCGCTCGCGCGCGAATAGGAAGCGCAAAAATACGCACAGACGGAGCGTCTCGCGACAAACGGCGTCCAGATACGGCAGCGCCGACAGGTCGTCGTACGGTATCTCCTTGCCGTATGCCTCGCGCGCCTCCAGCACCTCCTCGCGCAGCCGTTTCTGCGCATCCGGATGTTTGGATAGCACGTCCAGAACGCGCGCGAGCGAGTTCGACGTCGTGTCCACGCCCGCAATGATGAACGTGCTTCACGCGTGAACACGGCCCGCGGTCAGCAGCGCGCTCCAGAAGCAACACACAGAGGAGCATGAGGCGTACATCACCTGCGCGACGATCTGGTCGTCCGGAAGCCGGTCCTCTTCCTTCGCGAGCATGTTCTCGCGCACTGTGCAGAGCCCGTCAGCGTTCGGCCGCCGCTCGCGCGCGCGCGCTGCACTCACACAGAATGCTCATCACGTCCTGCCCCTCCCCGACCTGGTGCGCGAGCTCCGCGTCCTCCCCCTTGACGAGGCGCGCGCGCTTCTCCTCGAACAGCGCACGCGAGCGGCCGTACAGGAAGTCCGAGAGCCACTTCATCCGCCGCGTGTGCGGGTCTGGCCAGAGCCGCGCGAACGCGCTTCCGAGCCGCGCGGGCATAACGTGCCTCACGAGCGAGAGGATCGCCAACGCGTACGTGATGTGCGCGAGCGTCGGTCTGCGGGGAAGGGCGGGTGAGCGAGGGAGGTGTGACGCGTGACGCGCGATTGGGGACGCACGAGAAGGACTTGACAGCCTCGGTGAACTCGTCCTTCGTGTCCGCGACGAGCGGGTCGAAGCTGTGGCCGAGGATCCCTTGTCCGACGAGCTCGAGCGCCGCGCGGCCCATCCAGGCGACCATGTCGACTTCACCGGATCCTCCCTGCGCGCGCAGGCGCGTGCCGATCGCATCTTCGAGCTGTTCATAACGGCGCGGTCAGCTTCGAGGTAGGGGCGCGAGAAGTGACAACGCACTTTTCCGATGATGTCGTAGAACAGCGGCGTGACGCTGCGCATGTACGCCGCGGAGAATACGGGCGTCAGCATCTTCCGCTGGCGCCGGTGCATGTCCCCATGTGTTGTCAGAAGGCCCGGGCCCATAATGGCTTGACCCGCTCTGTAAGATATTGAAGCACGACGGCAGTATCACTAGAGGAAACACTGACACGTTGTTGAGCTTTCCGCGAGACCACACTTCGGCATCCTTGATGTACACGGAGTGAAGAGCCTTGAGGTCGCGCGTGAATATCACTTTGCCCTAATGCCCATGTTAGCACACCAGGAAACCAGGAAATGGAACCCGCGAGGCTCACCAACAAGGGGCTATTGAATAGCGCCACTGGGCCGTACCTTTCCTGCACATGGCGGACAAAGTCCAAGTTGTCGAGGGAAAAGAACGATCCTAAGCTCCCTGGCCAGTGATGAGTTAGCATTCCAAGCACGTGCGCCTCGCGAGTCCGGACAACACGTACCTAGAACCCACGAAGTAGACGGCGGGCCGTCAATGTTGCTCAACGGTGACCGGGAGCGGAGAAAGCGGAGTGCGACGAAGGTGGCGAGCGCGGCGACGCCGACCGTGAGTAGGGCTGGACTTGAACGCTCCATGCTTGGGGGATGCGGTTGCGTCTTTCGAAACGATAATGCTGCGTGCTATATACCTACCGCCGTTCTTGCCAATATCGAGAGCCTGGCATGTTATGGCATCGCACACGCAATACAGAATTGGTCGGCCTTGCGACAAGCCAATCGCCGATACATCGGGGAACCTGGATTTTGTCGGGTCAACCGGCCTCGCGAGGTGCACAGCCACAGAGTGCGCCTCACCTCATTGGGTGTCGGCCGAGGAGTCGGGCTCTTGGAGGAATACGCAGCTGGAGAAGGACGGCAGAGGCCACGCAAGCTATGTAGCCGAATGAGTCACTTGAGTGAAGAGGCGAGTTGATCACAAACTCACCAACACTTGAGCCCCACCGGTGAGACGCGAGTCAAGAGCATCTCCGGCCTGAGTTCCAAAAGAACTGGTAGAACTTCTTGAATTTCGCTAGATCACCATAGCTGAGAGAAGGTTTCGTGAGTGAATCGTCGGTCGATTCGAATAAAAAACGTACTAATCTCGAGCTGTGAAAGATTGAAGCCACCTACAATAGCATATCAGTACCAATGTCATTCCGGAGCGGAAATATCGAAGAACCACATGCTACGTCGACGGATATTGGGTGATGAGACCAGCACGAAATAAATGGGGCGATTTGGACAGAGACCGTGCTCATAAATCCGTATCGTACTCATTACTCGGAATTCGTCACCAAAGAAACCCTCAAGAACATCTCCGGGTTCCTGTCCCCCGGCTTCGCAGACGGGTACGCGACCCCTGCGGAATTCCAGAAAAACGGCTTATCGGACTTCCCAAACTTGAAGGTCGCAACTAGAGACGAGATCACGATCTCTGAGAGATTGCGTGGTGAGTGAAATACCAGGAGCAGAGCTGGGTACAACGTACTCATCTCGAGCTGGGAGAACTTGAAGCCACTGCACGGAGCTCTCAGCATCCTGTGTTTTCTCTTGTCAAATTAATGAAGACTCACATGCATGCATAGCCTCCGCCCGAGAACGTGAACCTGCGGGGGAAGTGGCGGTCAGACGATGACGTCATCGTATACTGAACGCCAGACACGGCAACGTACTGGTTTGCGTAGATCCCCGGCAGATGTGTCTCCTCCACAGCGGCAGGAAGAGGCTCCAGCCAGCGCTCAGGCTTCCACTCATACGCGTCGTCTCCCCAGATAGCTTTGTTGGTATTGCAACCATGTATGGAAGTGATGATCATCGTCCCCTTTGGGACCGCGAGTTGAGAGATCTCCGTGTCGTCCTTCCCGCGAACGGGGGAGGAAAGCGGAAGAACGAAATCGGTTGCAGCGCTGAAACATCCTGTCAGACGCTTGGGCTCGACGGAGAGGAGGAGAGAGGTGACGCACTCGCGCATCATGAACGATGCAGGTGAGTATCTAAGCCGTTGCAAAAGTGATTAGTGAAAGGAGCAACAATGACATGGGAATCACTCACACGCGAAGCGTCTCGCGACAGACGGCGTCGAGGTACGGCAGTGCCATCACTTCGTCGAACGGGATCTCTGTGCCAAAGCGATCGCGCGCCTCGAGGATCTCGTCCCGAAGGCGTTCTTGAACCTTCGGGTGGGCCGTCAGTAGATCGAGGATACGGCCCATCGCGTTGGACGTGGTGTCGACCCCAGCAACGATGAATGTACTTGAGCAATGAGTTAGCGCTTTGTACAGAAATTAACGTGGTCTGAGCCACGTACGACATTTGAGCTAGCAACTCCATATCAGGAAGCTTGTCTTCTTCAGTAGCCTCCATGTTCTCGCGAACTATGTCATTCAGTATGTCGAAATCGCGATGACGTCGAAACACTCACGGAGGATGCTCATCACGTCTTTGCCCTCTCCTACCCCATGCAGAGCCGCGTCATCTCCCGTTTTGACCGCAGCCTTCTTCTCCTCGTACAACGCGCGGCTTCGGTTGTCGACCAAGTCGATGATGCGCTTCATACGATGCACCGCCGGGTCCGGCCAGAAGCTGAAGAACATATCTTTCATCCACGGCGTGACGTAGTCGTTGACGTACGGGAGGATGGCGAAACCGTATGTGACGTCCGACGTCGATGGGCTGTCCGGATAAGCAACAGTGAGCACCGAGTGCGGCACCGTTTCATGAGTTGACTCAACTCACATGAACGACTTGACTGCCTCAGCGAACTCGTCCTTCGTGTCGGCGGTCAGAGGGTCGAAGCTGTACCCGAGCGCCCCTTGTCCAACGATCTCGAGCGCGGCGCGACCCATCCAGCCGATCATGTCGAGGTCGCGCGGGCCGTCTTGCGTGCGCGACGCAAGAGCGTGTTCCAGCTGTCCATGTCAGGAATGACCTTGGTGAGGCAACACATGTCGATGCATCGCGGAGACTTACGCGTCCGACGATTTCGTAGAAGACGGGCGTTAACCCGCGAAGGTAAGCGATAGAAAAGACGGGGTTTAGAAGCTTGCGCTGCTTCCTATGGGCACCGCCCAGAGTAGACAGGAGGCCGGGCCCCAGAAGGACTTTGCTGCTTCTACGGGGGACCGTTAGCAACCGGATCGCGCGCGGTCACGCAAACGCTTACTCGATAGCCATCGGAGGGCGAGGGAAGTTGTCGGCGTTCTTGATATATATCGAGTGGACGGCCTTTGGGTCGTGGATGTGCAGTGCTTTCATCTGCAGACAGAGTCAGAGGCTGGGTAACGATGAAGATGTCAAGGAACTTGCTCCGAAGAATCCATTTAAAGATGCGACTGGGCCGTACGTGTCCAACAAGTGGCGGACGAAGTCCCAGTTGTCGTACCCAAACAGAACATCCATGTTGCCTGTAAAGTGTGAGCGCGACCACAGCATACAGACGCATGATCCAACCGTACCCCATAGAAGTGACTTGGACGGAGGACCGGGGAGGTTGTGTAGGGGCGATTTGATGGAGAGTGCGCGCAAAACGCGCAAAACGAGATAGGCCACAGGAAGAACGAGGACGAGAGAGAGGCTTGCCATGGGGGGCGGGAATGAGAGCGCGAGCAAAGCGGTCCAGCAAGAGGGTTATATATATAGCCCCGGGTCCCGAGAAGGAGAAGAAGGTTTCGCTTATTGCACTCATCCTGTCCAAACAAGCGCCGCGACGGGCCGGAGAACCCAGAGCGTGTGTCCCGACCCATACAGAATGCATCTTGTTGTTCCGGGCTGTAGAAACCATGGTTAAATGGCCTATGGCACTGAACGCGATGGGAAAGAACTTCAGACCGTGTTGCGAAACGTTTGAGAGAGACACAATTATCCAATTCAAGTGAATCGCGTCTTCCTTTCTCCATGCTCTCATATTCTGATTGCGCGCTCTAGTGGTCTGACGCTTCATAAGCACGCCTGAGGACCACAAAATCAGAGGGAAACAGGATGGCCGGATTGAAACCAGACGTACCGCAGCCCGCGATCCCGCCGAGGCTAAAAGATGGGGACGTCGATGAGTATCGTCTATGCGGGACAAGTGCCATACACATTGAGCGGCCAGGACGCGAAGAACAACATGTAGCGCCTTTCTCGAGGGCGAACAGCTCGCCGATGGGCATGGACATTCTCCACAGACTAAATAAGCCGAGACATTTGAAAATTTGACAGGTCAGCGTCATCCTCAAGCGATGTATATTAGATGTTATGCACGCGATCAGGGTCGAGCGCATAATGCCCTCGTAGCCTTTCGGCGGAAGCCAGTGCTGAACACAGAAACGAACGGGCGTTTGAGTACATTGATAGCATCCCTCGACAGAGAATACGCTTACCCCCGTCGTCGGCGTACTGGACGCCATGACCGCGAAGTGCGTGTCCCAAAGGAACCGTTTCGCGTCCTCGCTGTGGTCGATTCCCGCGCTACAACGTCTCGTCAACACTGGATCTGCGTCGTGAAAAAGACAGCGGATTCAAGCCACGCACAAGGTCTCGAGAGCCGTCGCCCACTCGTGGCGCTGCACCTGCGTTGCGCTTTGGTACGGACCTATGAACCCTGCGCGGATGACGAGAATGTCCGCCTGCTGGAACGTCACGCCCTCGGCCTCGGCGGATGTGAGCAGGTCCGTGAGCAAGATCGCGTGCGCGGCCATCCGGTCGTACGGGGGCGTGCCGAGCCTGTCGGTGTAGAAATTGACCACGTCGAGCAGAACGCCGCTGCCGCAGATGCCGTGCTGCGCCCAGTCTGCGAGGAGTGCGAGTAAGCAGCTGTCGCGGGGAGAGGGGAGGAGAGAAGACGAACTGTGGATGCCGTATTTGATGGACTCCGAGTGGATGTTAGACTAGTCGGGTGGATTATCACGCCGTCCTTGAAGGCGCGGTTGGAGGCGCCTTGGTAGGTGGAGAGCATGCCTGCGTGCTGGAGACCGTCCCATTGGGATCCGGTTGTTGTTCTGGCTTAAGTCGAGTCGCCCACTTCATCCACAAAAGCGAGGTCGAGGTGATCTCCTTGATCTCCTTGGCAGATTCTTTGACGACGTATTGAATTTGGGGAGCTCGTAGGAAACCTGCTCGGGAATGAGACCAATGTGCTCAAGGAAGATTATACGCGATAACGAAGAGAGCGATCGAAGGATGGGTTCTGAGTAACCCTACTATCGAACGCAGTCAGTTAAATACCTTCTCGACTTGGTGGAGAGAACCTGCTTACGGATATTGGTGCGCCGTCTCCGCAGAGACAACTTGATGCCGCATGGTCACCCTCGGAGCCACACCCGCGGATAATCACGACCGACGTGACTCACCACATAGCCTGAGGTTAGCAACAAGATTCAGAGGGGTCAAGGCGCATTCAAAGTTGAAATCATATGATGACGCACCTGCACAAATCAACATGCGTGACGCGAGGGCGGAGCCCTATGGTTAGCGGAAAATGCATGACGTTTAATTCCAAAGCACGCTTGGTAATTCCTGTATTCCTGCTTGAGTATTTGGGAGGCCGAGTTAGTATAAAAATGACGCACCGTGAATGACTTTCCGAGGATTCCCTTCGATTTTACCAATCGTCCGTCGTGATCGCCCTCCAACTGTACGTTATGGTATCAGCATTTTCCACTCCCGCGCATAAAACAAGGTTACCGGAACGGTTTTGTAGTAAATGCACCCACCCAGCACGGACTCCGCCCAGGAGGCCATGGGAGGAGGCAGGAGAGGCGCCATTTAGGCGCCAGGGACGAACACCAGCCGGCCGGGTGGCGCTCCGATCGGAGTTGCGGTGGGTCATCCGCCCTGTTGAATTTGATCGCACTGAACCCTCCCTCTCAACGCCGTTGCGGGATTGGTGCCATCTCCTCAACATGTTCTCTGTGCCTTTCACGTCACAAATATACTCTGCGTGGATGTAAGTTATACCTGTTCTGGGTCCTCGTCGCTCTCGGAGTGTACGCTGGCCATCTGACAACGCTCCCCGAGAGCAGAACCTGCTAAATCCGGGGCCCGATGGTAGCCCCTCAAGGCCTCAAGGAAGTGCTCAATGCCTCTCTATCTACTCCACAAGCGCTCGGGTTGGAAATAAACCCGCTTTCTGTGACGTATTCGTATCCCCAAGGAGTGGACCACTCGACCCAGTCATTCCCGATCGGATTGCGCCGGTGTGAGTGAGAAGATGTGATTCGCAAAGACCGAACGGGGAATGCGCGCTTCACTCGCATATTTAGTCTGGCGAGCCCGACTAACGTTTCCCTATCTCCCGCACTATTGTGCCAAATGTCCGGTGCCACATCTGACGACATGGGTTGCTGCCGCGTTTGGTTCAGTGCGTATCTTCCCAGCTGCTTCCGCGGTCTCGTCACGCTCATCTCGCACTTTTTTTCAGTCACCGGTTGCTCTCAAGGCCTCGGCCGTGCGCTTCTCGAGGAGGTGCTCGCATCTGGCGAGCGCGTCGTCGCCACTGCACGGAATCCTCAGTCCCTACACTCGTTGGCGATGCGCTATCCGAAGCTACAACTCTTGGTGCTGGCATTAGACGTCACGGACCGGACACAGATCTCCGATGCCTTCAGGTCTGCAAAAGCGCACTTCGGCCAGGTGGACGTGGTGGTCAACAACGCCGGGTACGGGATCCAGAGCGAGATCGAGGCGACACCGGAATCCGAGGCGCGTCGCATGATGGAGACTCTCTATTGGGGCGCGGTGCACGTCACTCAGGAGGTATGTGCCAGCTCCTCGATGCTGTAACGTCGCTCATCGCTCGGCCTTGTATCAGGCTGTCTCGATAATGCGCGACGTGAACCATCCACACCAAGGCGGCCTTATCCTGAACATCAGCTCTATAGGCGGGTACATCGGGAACGCGACTCGCGGATTCTACAACTCGGCGAAGTTCGGTACGCTCCCACACACGCATCTCCTCTCTGAGTGTGCTCATCATCGCGTCCCTGCAGCGCTCGAGGGCTTTACGGAAGCGTTCAACAAGGAGATGCTCCCCGAGTGGAACATCCGCGCCGTCATCATCCAGCCCGGCGGCTTCAACACCGAGTGGGGCGGCTCCTCGATGGTGCACGCCCCATCCCCGAGGCGTACAACAAGCCGCACGCGCTCTCGGTCCAGTTCCGGCAGATGACGAAGGGCAAGAGCGTGTTCAACGGGGACCCGTGCAAGGCCGCGCAGGCGATCATGCAGGTCGCGGACATGCGCGAAGCGCCGCTGCGCGTCCAGCTCGGCACGGACGCGCTGATGCTCGTGCGGAGCAAGGCGCTGCAGACGTTGGAGGACACGTACAGGCACGAGGCGTTGGCGCATTCTACGAATGCGGATGGGGTGGACAGAGAGGCGGTCATGGCGAAGCTGGGCGCGGTGAGGGCGTGAGCGGCGTGTGGGTGTATTTGGCGCGATTGGACTGCTGTGATGAGCGTGCACTTGTACTTATCGGCTTTTCTTTTTTTGTTATCGTCATTTGTGGGTCTATCCAGGGAACGCCGGGCCGCGGGATGGCCGGGCCGTGGAAACGGATCTCGGCCACGTGGCATATGCATTTGCGCGCCACACAAGTCGTTGATTTTGTCTTGATCCTAGTATCCCCCTCGAACCACACCGTGAAGTGCGGCTCGGACACCGAGGAATTTGACTATCATTGGCGAAACAGTGCTTTATAGCGACATTCTGGATGTACAACGAAGGCTCAACGTCACAGTGACTCATGAGGGTGCGCCAGTGTTTTGGTACTTGCATGGGTCTACTGATCGTCAGTTTCTGAAGCCTATCGCAACGGTCCACATGCTACGGGGCTCGCAGTGCCGTCTACGCAACCCGTAGTGAGAGTTCCAGCGCTGAAATTGGGCCCCGTGTCATGGACCGAGGCAGTGCAAGATTCCCCGTTAGCGTCCAACTTGGACAGATATTAGTCTGCCAGAATACGCCCAGTCGAGTGCGGTGTCTTCCTCGCCTCACCTACACCTCTTCTGACTGACCGCAGAAATGGAATCCCAGATGATTCTGGTGAACGAGACCTCCGATCTTCCCGGCCGCTTCGCCGCCACGGTGTTTGTCTTCGACAGGGACAGCCTCACGAACGCAGATTTTCGCGTCCGCGGCGACCACGCGGCCCAATACACTATTTAGACCACGTGCATCTCCGTGGGGTAGACCAGCACCCATTGGTGTCCGACAGGGGCGAAGGTGCTCCCAGACACAATCAGCTTCGACGGCGGCGTGTCCGTGCGAGTGGGAGTGATCAAGCGGAGGTCTTCTCACGACGGGCAACGGCCGCTTCGGAGCTCGACGCGTAGAAGCCTGTCAGGTGTCTTTTCTGCCGCTTTGTGCGCGTGTGAAAAGGCACTAAATGGGCAATTTTCCGGATGCTTTACGGGGTGCCGAAACGATCGATAAGAGACCTTTGGTACCCATTCATAACGCGCGTTACTTATCATTCGTACTCACTTGTTTGTTACTACTATACACGTTCTATTGCCTTTACAATGAATTCTATTGTCTTTGTTCTGAGCACAGTATTCTGTCGTGCCAAACATTCGCCAAAACGTCACCTTTCAGGATACTCTACGACACACACAAACTTGACATAAAAGTCGCCTTTCCCACCCTTTTCTCCCCTGGAAAATACCTGCCGGAAATGACACCTTGACAGGCTTTTTCTACGCCTTTCGGGCTCCGAAGCTGAGCCGTTGCCGTCGTGTCTGCGCACCGTGAGTGCCGCTAGTTGCTATCCTCCTCCACCATCTGTCCGCCGCACGCCTTCCCCGCAGCTGATGTTTCCTCAGGACAGCCGACGGCGGCGCAGAGGGGCACGTGGCAGCGGATGGGCCTCTTGGGTGGACGGTGGGACGACTGCATTGCCTCCGCTCGTCCCAGGCTCCTGTCACTCGGGCGGTTGTTCGATGCCCGAGCGGCTTCCACGCTCTGTCGGCCTTCTTGATCTGCGCGGCGCTTGTGCAACGAACCCGTCCCGCCTGTTGCGTGGTTCCGCACGGTGTACAAGCGGGTGGCCGATGGCGTCGAATTTCACAGAGTATCGTCGCTCTCGCTAGCGCTAGCTAGAGGCGGAGGCGGTGCCTCAGGAGGTCATAGGTTCGCTCCTCATCGTAGAGAAAAAGTAAGTATCGCACGCAATGCCGAAACCGCGGGTACTTGGTTCGCATTTGGAAGCGCGTAAGGGTCTGACATGTACAGCTTGAGGTTGGAGAGCTTTTGTTCACCACAGCCTTCACAGTTGTGGTGCTGCCGCAGCAGCGAAACCCTATCCGCTTCGTGTATAGAAGCATTCTTCAATGTCTTCTACCATTTCACGACATACTTCAGAGCGTTGATGAACTATGTTCACAGATGTGACGCTGTTCAGGAGCTCACGAATCCCACACAAAACAGACAGAAGCTCAGTCTCCGGATTCTATGCTGCGGATTGTGACCAAAAAGTAGGTCATCCCCAATCTCCTCAGCGTCTATTTCTGCCCGACATATTCTTGTCTACATCTCGACACTGGTCAGGGACGTCCTTCTTACAGATAGCTTTCACGAACAAGTGGTCAGGGCCCCACTGCCCCGACCTGCCCGATGGAGGTGGATTTCTCACAACGTCAAGCCTCCACACACTCACATTACGCTCTACCGGATCACGGTCGCACGATGTGAGTTCCTTCCCCTCTCCCTTCCGATAAGATAGGATCTCGCATACTCAGCAGGACTGTCTTGCTCACAAGGAGTTCATCTAGCGTTGAACCGCGATCGGCGCTCAGTACGTGGTTCAGCAATAAATCTACGCACGATGATGTCGCGCCCCGGCAATCAAATTTGGACAATGTCGCTAGCCTCAGTCCCTCCTTGGAGCGTGTACTAGCGTTCCAACTTCCCAGAGAACAAGCATCGCGAGTAATTATGCCATTTATTTCGGGCGATATTTGCCGTGACGTCTACAACGAATCTGTGCTAACAGCCCAAAACGGACACGAGCGGTTGTGTCAATAATCCAGTCTGAAAGATGACAAGATCATCCTTGACCGAATAGCAGGTGAAACCGTCCTTGTGCTAGTGGGATGAGGATACGAAACATGTCTCTATCAAGCTGCGCATCCATACGTCAAGATGTAACAACTCCTTCGTGAACCCGTTCGGTTTCTTCCAGAAAGATGCACAAGGTGGCGTATGTCCGAGTCCGCTCTCGCACAAAACTCGCACGCACGCCGGCCGCAGTGGTGCGAAGCATCCGCTCAGCACCCGAAGGCCGACTCTGCCACTCGTCTACGGTCGAGAAACCCCGGGCCACCCCTCTGCAGGCCTAATCAACTTTAGATGGCCCGCAGGCTGCAGTCCGACTATCCCTCAAGTGAGCCGGCAGCGGCGTCCGTGGGGACGCCGTAAGATCGTTCGCCGACCCCGCGTGCTCCGTTCCGAGGCCTCGCCGACCAGAAGACGGGGACCGTGCCTGGGACCCCGCGCCGCCGCCGCCGCTCGCGCGTCCTCGGTCCCACGACCGCCTGCGGGCTGATTTTGAGTGGAGAGCGCGGCACGCGGCGGTGCATTGCCAATGCCCCTCGCGCACCCCGCGGGCAGTGCCGCGCTGACTCGGGTGCACTCGCGCGCGGCGTCCGCGCGGGCCATTTCCTCCCCCCCCTTCCCCTTCGATGTTCAAACTTTCATGATCTCGACGGGCGATGGAAGCGGACGGTGCGTTTGATCATGAGGACATGAGAGTCGCGATGCGCCGACGCGATCCCGCGATCCCGCGTGGGATTCAAATATTCAACGCACGCACGCGCGCCACTGGTGCACGACACGTCGCGTGAGTCCGGACGGCCGCGGAAGCCCGTCGCGGATGACTCGCTCCCGCCCAGAACGCCTTCGCGCTGCGCTGCCATGCGTTCTTGACAATGCGCGCGCGACGTTTGGCGTGTATCGCTGACCGTGGCTCCAAGCTTCACTGCGCGCGCCCAGGGTATCACTCGTTCTGCTGCGGATCATCGACGCTCAGCCATAGAATCCCACTGACGTCGTCATGTGTGAGTTTCGCCTACGAGTACAGCCCAGAATGCTCGGCTTTTTCGCGCTGAGACGCCGGACAGAGGATAGAAGCAGGATTTAATGAAGATGCTTGGATGCACAGGTTGACGAAGCTGTACTCCGAAGTTCGTGGGGCGAAAGCGCTGCGCCCGAGATCACCTTCAGAGGGGAAAGGGAAGACTCAGGAGGGGCGGCTTCGGGGAATCCTTGAATCCCAGGAAGAGATCCTGCTGCGAAGAACGACTCCGCTCTGTATGTCTAGGGGTGTTGTCGGTGTTCCCGGGCGAAGTGTGCGCAGCCAGTGTATGTGGCTCAGCGAAGAGTCCAGTCCACACTTTTCGCCGAATGCGGGGTGCTGATGCGCACGTCAATTATCGACCACCTATTCCAGATCGATCTCCAAGACTCCGAGATATGAGCTGCTCTGCGGATCAAAACGGGTTGAGTGCTGGAGAGTCTCGGATTACTCAAATGGTGACTTGACTCGGCTGTTGGCGCAGCAAGTTTCACTTTCACTCTCGTGGTGCTCATCCAGTGACCGATGCATAATGTGACTAAGTTAGGGTACAATCCTTGGGATAGCACGGTATCTAGAGGGAATAGTCGGTCAAGGCGTGACAAAACGTGACGTGAGGGAAGTCCAAGCTTCATGTCGAGGCGATTTCATCCGCGCTTCTCACAGGCGGGACACACCCCTCCCATCTGGGGAGCTGTACAAAGTTCGCAACGTGTCAGCGTGAACGTACCGAAACCTGGAAACGGCACTCTCACAGTACTGTTGAGGGTGCTGACGGCTGTGCGTGAGGAGGGAAGAGCGTGAGTGCGATGGTTACGGGGCCAAGGAACGGAACAAGCATACAACTGCTTGCACGTTTGCTTGCATGCCGTCCCGCTACAGCCCTTGGAGTGCGACGGACTGAAGCGGCACCGGGGACTTTCGCACGAAACCTAAATGCGTGATGTCCACAATCGTGCTGACAAACGCTGATGGACAAGGGGGACCTACTTGTTGATCGGGCTAGACATAAAGAGCGGTGGTCAGAAAATCCAGGCACGCAATCCTAGTATCCAAACAGCATACCATGGGGTAGACGTGGCCGCAGCGTTCGTAAACGTAGCAAACTCTGTGGGGAACTCGTTCAACGGGGTGGGGGATGGGGGATGACGGAGACGTACTGGCGAAGGTAGCACATTCTTGCAAGGTGTATATGTGAGTGGTGAATGCTCTTGTTAGTGCGCTGGAAGATGGGAGTGCGTTTGTTGAGGGGGCCCCCATCCGACGTCTTATATAAAGACGACCGGCGACAGTGTCTCACACCGACAGGATCTTAGAACCGTGGGCCGGAGTTCCCTCCGAAGTAGGCAGAGACGTCTATCTTGCTTTGGATCTGACGCAGCTACCGAACGGCCATGCGCATCATAGGGGCACGCATAAATTCACACAACCCCATGGGTACTTCCGCCGACCCCCCCGGCCGAGTGCGAAGACGTGAACTGACCAAACATCACAGACCCTTCGGCCATACCAGAAAATAAGCACATGGACGCGCTAACAGTTTCAGGAAACGAGCTCACCGGTCGATGCGGTCGGACGGAGGCCAGCGCCGGCGATGCGGGGTTGCTCTGGTTGCTCTCGAGTCTGCATTCGGCGGCGATGCGATGAGAATTGGTAGCTGGAGGCGCTTTCCGGACATATGCAAGCAATGATTGGTCGAAAAGGCCGCAGGGGGACGAGCGGCAAGACATAACAAGCTCGCAGGCACTGAGGATGAGTCGTTATCCCAGCCGGCAGAGGGGCAGAGGCATGAGAGAGGGGAAGCTCCTGTGCTTGGCGTCTGCAGACGGTGATGATGCGCCACGTGCAACGCGGCAGTGTGGGAAAGTCGATGGTGCAAACAATTTCGCCGCACAAGGGTGCCCTTTCCTGGTAACCGTCGACTACGCTGATGCACGTCAGAGCATCACAGCAACGCTCAGCCCATGGCGAAGCAGCGTAATCCCACAAAGCCTTCTAAAACATATGTCGAGGACAAGGTCTGCCTCCTGTCTCATCGGCCGAGCCTTACTGACGCGCGCTCGTCAGAATGCTGCGATAGATCTGGCGAGGTCCGTGGCCGACATAGCGGAGGAGAAAGCCAAAACAAAGATCAGAAACCGCCACTTGACGGTGAGCGTGCTCCCATGCTTGCTTCTGGAGTATCGCCGGTATACTCAGCACACGCTTTCGGACACTTTTTTCCAGGCAGCCACCAGAGACACCAGTAAGACATCTGTGATCGCGAATCCAGCGACAGGGCGCACCTCGACCTCGACGTCCTCAAAAGGGAGGCTTGTAAGTGATTGATCGCCGCCCGTCGACCACTGATATTGATTATCCTCTGTCACCTCAGGAGCGCGCGAAAGCGGCCGTTGCCGCACGAGCCGCCCAGGCCAAGCGAGCCAAAGCCAAAGGGCGAAAGAAGGCTCGCTCTGCGCACGGTCAACACATCGAAGCCACCGCGGAACAGACGGAGGTTTCCACCATCGCACGGAGGGCTCCCGGAGGCGCGAAAACCGGGGACGAAGGCGCGAAGCGCGTTCGGTTCGGTTGAGATCGTCCTGCTTGTTCCGCCCTCCATCGACATCACTCCTCCCGGCGGTTTATTCGAGCGGCCGCCCATCACCGCCGGAAGAACTCTGCGCCCGTTGCACCCACATAGACCGCCTCTCGAAATGCACCGCAGCGGCCTCCTTATCTGTGCAGCAGATCAAGCTTCAAGGCTGGGCTTCCGGCGCCTGCTTAAGCACTTCGCTCCCGAGAACCCCGCGTATCTGATTGTTGATGTAACAGGAGAAAACAGGAGAGATGTCGCGCGGCGCCATTCGTTCACGTTGCTCGGGGTTCATAGCTGCGGAGCATATCACCCTGTCTCACCACCTGAACGAGCTGCTCCTGGCCGTCGGTCGGTGACTCATGCATCCGACCTTCGACCCAGCGTTTCGCCTTAGCAGGCTCCACTTCCGGATCCAAGCCCGATACCACCCATCGAGCTTGCGCAGTAGCAGTCCACGCAGCCATCGACGCAGTCCCGATCCAACCTCGTGCAGCATACGGTCCTAGGGTGGATGCTCCGCTGGGCACTGCAGGAGGACGTAGTGCGCCCGAGGCAACGCCGCTTCGGGCCAGTGGTGCCCAGCCTAATGGGGCAGCCGGGAAAAAGTGGTGCGGTTCCCGTCGACGCGAATCTCCGAGCGAGGACCCGCCGACGCCCACAACGCGCTGCTTCGCGCCGGAGCTTGGCCTGCCGGGGAGCAAGCTATTCACCGACCGTGTGTCGTGGGCAGAGAAGAGGAGGCGCTCCCACGCGCCCGCCGCCCACATCTGGAGCACGTTTCGACTTGGGGCATCCGAGCGCTAGTGGAAGCGTGGTCAGCTCCTTCGAAAGTTTATCCAACTGCAGGTCATTTGATGACATGTACAAGGCTTGGCCGCCTTGCCGTGTGAAGCTTACGATGGAGTTCATCGTTCGCCTAATGCACTAAGGCCCGACCCCGCAAATGAGATGATTGGTAAAGACTCTGGCTTGATCATCTCGCCGTGCGTCGTGCGAGGGGGGCTGCAATTTGCTCTCCTTGGTCGGATATAGCGTGCGCCGTTAACCTCAGGAAATGGGTACCTGCTCAGAAACCTATACGCGGTTGAGGTGAGCGTGCATAGCCTTAGGCAGCATGGTTTCATCAGCTGAGGGATATATCTCCAGGAAATTAGTACGCCGAGAAATAGCCCAGTCATCTCCTACTATTTGACTTGCTCGGTCCTGCATTACCACTTGCAGTGCATTCAGCGCCGCTCGGCCGTCCAAATAAGTCTGCTCTCTCTCGACCAGCCGAAGTGCGCCCTGTGACTCCGTCACTGGTCTACAGGCTGCAACAAATGTATCACTTGCGCCCCTCCTCCGCGCGTAGCTGCGGAGGTCTAGAGAATCACCAGCTGAGATGATCCCGGAAATCACGGCAACTGAGGTCACAGGCGGGTGCCCACTGTGTAATTCCCGCACCTCGCGGAGCCTCCTGCCGCACATCTCGTCAAGTGCACGCGACCGATGTCCGCGCCGTCCATCGTGAGATCTGGGGATATCCCAAGAAGCTGCGGGGCGTGTGTACATGCCCAGAGGCCGCAGTGGGATCACGCCCGTCTCGCCAAAGGCGGTGAAGGCTGCTGCGTAGTACGTACTACTGGGGGTTTGCCAGAATTCTTCCATGGGGAGGCACGGCGATCGAGGGCCTCTTCGCGACAATTATATTGTATATGCCCCGACTGGGATACCGGCCGTAGACTAGCCGACTGCACACTAAAGGCGCAATCGAGGCCAGAGGATAACATCGCGGCGATGGCCGACCGTGGTCGCACGCGCTGTGGGACGTTCGAAGTCTGACGGAGGAATTCGAAGTGAGCCATGACGGCAAAAGAATCGACAGCGTAAAAGCTATACAGTTACAACATAACCAACCAAGCAAGGATTCATCGCGCTCGACCACTAACAGCCCCTGACCTCGTACCCGTCCGTTTGAGGGGGTGGCCTATACGTCCGCGTCGTCTGCACCTTCGTCATGCGGTCTCGTAGCACCGAGCGAGGTCGGACCCGCAGCCCCCCGCGAAACCTCCATCTCTTCGCCCTCGCCCTCGCCCTCGCCCTCGCCCTCCAACCCTTCCCGCTCGTGCCGTTGCCTCCGCTCGTACCCACCTCCTCGCCGTCCAGGTCCCCAGATTCGGACCCGAGGTCCCGCAACCAGCCGTTGAAGTCGACGTCGCGGTCCAGGAGCTCGCTGACCTGCTCGATGTGCGCCTCGAGGTCGAACTGCGAGCAGTACGGCCCCCCGCCGAGGAAGCCGCTGCTGCCCCGCATGAGCGTGTTGTCCCGCCCGGGCGGCGCCGGCGGCATCGCGAACGGGTCGTCCTCCTGCGTGGACGTGAACGGGGGCGCGAACGCGCGCGGGTCCTGCGAGAAGGGATGCGCGTCCGCGTCGAGGCTGATGTCCCTGCCGCGACCAGCGGCGACTCGGCGACCGCGCGCGGCGAGCGGCGACGCGCCCGAGTTGGACGAGCCTGACGCCGGGGAGGAGAAGTATGTCTTCTGGGAAGCGTGGTCCGGCGTGGATGGACGGGAAGACGCCGCGCCGTCCATGTCGGCATCGGCGTCAAGCGGCACGCCCTCGTGCTGTGAGTCCCGTCGTGACGGGGGGCGCGGCCGTGCGCGGGACCGCCGGGACGACGCGAGGAGCTCCGAAAGGGTCGGGACCGGGCTCTGTGCGCTGGGCGTGGTGGGCACCAGGAGGCCGCGGGCGTTGCCAAGCCCCTTTGTGTGCATCCGCACCTTGCCCTTGGACACTGGAGTCACAAGCGCGGCGGGTGACGAGGACGTCCGAGGGGGCGTTGAGGGTGGTACGGGTGCGTCGACGGATGTTTCCGCGGGCTCGGCCTGGGCTGACGGGTGCACGCCGGTAAAGGCGTCCGGGCCTTCTTCGCCACGGGACCGCGCGGTGGGTGGGGGGAGCCCGAGGGGTCGACGTCCATGTGCGCGCCGTCTGAGGTTGGGTCTGTCGTGCGAGCCCGCTTGCCGGGTTTGCGTATAGGCGACGGGTCGGCCGGGCTGGATTGCGCGCGCAGGGCTGCGCTTCGACGGTTCGGTCTAGAGGCATCGAATGATAGACCAGAGAGGGGAGACGATGGGGGCGGTGAACATGGAGCGATGGGTGGTGGTTTGCGACGCCCATTCTGGAGCGGGGTAGATGTTTCCAACTGTGATGGAAACGACGGGGGTAGGAGAGACTAGGTTGTGTGTCTCCATGAGTGCTAAGGTGGGCTGGGGGGCAGTAATCATCGCTCACCAAATCCGTAACATCCGCAATCCGACGGGAGTCCTTGGGCCCTCCGTCTGGATGTATCGTTTGCGCAGGTTCGACCGGAGATGGTTGGGGTTGAAGAACCTCTTTCTGACCGAACCTAGGAGAGTCCTCTTCTATAACGGGCGTAGGATCGCGAGCCGGGAGAGTGGACTTCAGGCGGGGAGCACCCAAGCTTCCGCTATCTCCTTTCGCGGACTGGATGCTCGAACGCTTGACGACCCGGAACCCAAGGGAGGTCTGTACTTTCTCTGCTTTCTCCGGTAGAGATGGCGCCATCCGCGTCTTGCCCTTGTCGACTTTCGGAGACTGGGACGGATCGAGCATGGGCTGTGTGTTCGGCGTGTTCTCCACCTCCGGAACAGTAACCACCGTCGCCTGCCACCGCTCGACCTTTTCTCGAAAGATCGTAGCTCTACTCGCCGGTACCACTGGAACGTCTGCCACTAGTGGTTCGGGGTCGATATGGATATCAGGCTCCGGTTCGGGTCCGGGTACAGGTTCGGGGGTAAGGGCGTTTGTAGGGATGATAGGAGGAGCGTCTTGAGCAGGAAGTTGGAAATACTTGGAAGTCGTGGCGGCCTTCATCTGAGGTTCGGCCCTCGCGGTCGTCTTGGGTATAGGAGCGCGCTTGAGCCTGGGTCCACTCGCCCGAGGTTGGGCCTTGGGTCGAGGCCGGGGCCGCTCGTTCTTCTTCGTCTTTCTCCTCTCTCGCTCCTCGACCACTGCTGCTTGCCACTTCTCCTCGTACACCGCCCACGCCTCCTCTGTCGTGGGCTGCTTCCACTCGAAGTCCTTCCCCACCGTCCCCATCCTGTCTCCGCCGATCCGCACGCCGTCTGCGAGCCCGCGGTACCGGTGCGTGCGGCGAGCCGGGTCTTGCGCGAGAGATAGGCCCACTTCGGGTGCGAGGTTTCCCATTGCGCGAGGTGCATGAGGGCGATCAGCTGCGTCTTCGTCTCCGCGATGCGCTTTTCGCTGCTGGGAGAAGGCGGGCGCGAGGTGGGGCATAATTCCTGCGGGAGTCCGATGTACTTTGCATGGCGCTCGTCCAAGACTTCTTGCAGGGTAGGCTGGTTCGTTTGGCTCGAGGATGGCTCTGACGATGACGAAGCCACCGCGTTCATGTCAAGCACCAATAACAGGTGAAATGGATGGGTATGAGATAAAGCAAGGTAGAACAAGAAGGCAAGGAGGTGGGCACGGGTAGCTGCGAGTCGCGATCACGGGCGCGTGTAGTCGAACATGGCATTTTCCCATCTTATTGTGTCTAGTATTACGTAAACAACGGGCATAACTGCCAGCCTCTTATCCAAGCTGCCTCGGGCTGTTCTTCCGTATCATCGGGATTCACTGTTCGCAAACACACTAGCGGCGCACTAGAGAAAGTAAAGCAACCAAGATTTTGTATATCTAACGAAGAAGAGGGGGTACTCGTATGCTACATATAATACAGCTAGCTATGTGCTTCATCTCACTTGCAAGCATACCGGCAGTAAATTAGGGATGCACTAGGCGTCATACCTTATAGCCCGAGGGGTCTCGCGGGTCGTCATACGTGGTGTATCATAAGAAAGGAAAGTCGTTAGGCCGTAATCATCATCATGCGTCTACCGGAGGGCGACAACTACCGTGCCCAGCACTGTCGCGCTCACGTGCGCTCGTCTGTGCCCCAACTGGGGGCCAGCGCCCGGACCACCGGCGAATTGCACTCGGTGGGTCCAGGTCGAAGGTGTCGCCAGCAACCCGCTGTTGGGCGCCCGCTATACCGCCATGCTGTGTCGCCGAAAGTCGTCGGCCTCGATCCGACGGACGCCCGAGGAGTGCACGCTTCGCCGCCGGCCGTCCAGAGACGACCAAGACCCGGCACGGGCACTTGTGTACTCCGCGTCCGCCTGTGTGCCTTCGCTTTCGTCCTCGTCGTCCGGAGGCACGTAGCTCCGGGACTTCTTGCGCTTGATCGTACCCGCAGACGGGTTCTCCGGGTCGGCGGCTTCTGCGGTGTTGGAGGACGATGAGCGAGACGAGATAGCAGGGGGCTCGTCGTAGGTGCCGACTGTTGACGAGCGCTTGGAGGATGTCTGAAGGACAGGGTCGGGTTTACGCATTTTCCTACAGCAGAACGTGATCAGCATCGGAGACCGGGTGTGTCATAAGATGGAACCTACGTGTTCAACTTGGGCTCGGCGTAGTTCACGCTCTTCCGCACCCTCCGTTCTCTGCCACCAGTGATCTCCGACTCGGCCTGGGGTGGTGGCGGGATGGGACTTGACGAGCGTGGCGTGGGGAGTTGAGATTGCGAAAGAGGCTTCGAACTCATCGCGGGGGTGGTCGCAGGGGTGGTAAAGAAGTTGCGTGTCGACGTGCTCGCCATGCTCGTCGCAGATGTCGGGGCCTCAGTGTCCGGTGTGCGCAGACGATCGCGATCTGTGCCATGCAGGGTCGGTGGTGAGGTACGCGCATGGAGCAAGATGTGCTCACCTCCAGACGCAGTGTTGATTGGCGCGAGGGACGCACGCACTTGCGAGTTCGTGACGTCCTTGAGCTTCGATTTGCCGCCCTCTACGGGGTTGGACTGGTCCTCGGAAGAGCGGTGCTTCTTCCGCTCGCGCGGACGAGGCGGCTCGATGAGCGCATCCAGCACGTCGGTATCTGATTCGCGCGCCTTGGAGCTCGACCGCTCCTTCCTCATCTTGCGCTCGCGTTTGGTCACGGCCTGGAGGATGGCCTCCACTTCGTCCTCGTCTGGCTCCGGGATGTCGTCATCGTCGTCCGGGACACATCGGATTGGGGAATCGGGGATGGGACTGGACGCGCGAGGGAGTCCGTCGACGGTTGAGATGGACAGACCTGTCAGAAGACCACTCTGCCGGCGCGTGGGTCGCCGCTTCCCGGTCTTGCCGAGCTCATCGTCGAACTCGGATCGACACGCAGGAGGAGAGGGCGGCTGACACGCAGGGACGGGAAGACGACTGGGAGCCGAACTCGATGCGCGGGACTTGGACTTGCGTTTGCGGGCAAGTGGGCTCGGCTCGGCTTCGGGCTCGGGATCTTCGGGGCCGGACGGGTTGGGTTCATCGTCTTCAACGAGCACAGGAACTGTGGGAGCACGGGCGATGCGGTTAGGCGGTGGGGACACGTTGGGATCAGGGATGGGTCGTTTCGCGCGTGGCGGGTGTGGATGGGACTCGGGGGTCGGTGTTCGCGAATGTGAGACGCCAGAGGACTTGCGGATGAGCCCCAGCTGCTTGAGGAGAGAGTGGGTCTAGACAACGGTCATGAGGAGGGGGCCACGCGCGATCGAGAGGAAGGACGCACCGCACACTCCGTATCTGCCAGAATCTTCCGCGACTTCTCCTTCTCCTTCTTCAACTGCGAGGAAAGTGCAATCTCCGAGGCCCGGAGGCGGAGGTTCTCGACGTAGAGCTGTGATATCTGGGCATTGAGTTCCTCTATGCGCGCGCTCAAGGTTGAGTTCAGTCTATTATAACGGGGCGGTGGTCAGCGGCAGCGACCCCAGGTCAGGCATGCAGGCGAACTTCGTAATGTGCTTGTTGGCGAGCAGAAACTTCTTCTTGACTGTATGCAGAGGCGGAGCGCGAGGAGCGTGAGTACGAGCTGCGTGAGAGGGAAGAGCGACACGCACAGTTCTCGAACTCGAGCAGGGTATCGCTTTGTCGGGCATCGAGAGATACGCGCGACTGTCGTCGGCTCATCGTGAGCGGCGGCGGGCGGGGCCGTCGCAGGGCGGGTCGGGGGCAGGGGTGGGGGGCTCGGGGCCGTCGTGGAGGTGGTCAAGGAGGAGTGCTGGTCGCTGTTCGATTTCCCGTCGCGTGGCCCACGACCGCCCATCAGCCTGGCTCGCGCCCTGGTTCAGCTTCTGGCGCCTGCAAAAATGGGCTTGGTTCGGCTCCAGCGACATGACGAACCGAGCCGCGGATTTGGCCCGTCACGGCTGGGGCCTTGGGCCGCCCAAGACTCATTCACCATCCACCACCACTCCCTTCAGCTCCGGCGACAAAGCCCTTCCTCTTGATCGTGCGGTGCCCCGTGAAGCCAATTGCGCGTCGTTAAACATGACTAACGTCTCATCAGGGTCTAAACGTGCGTTGGATGGACCAAACGACGGTGATTCGCACAAAAGACCTCGAGAGGACGCCCGCGACCGTAGAGATCCCCGAGACTCGCCCAGAAGCCCGCGCCGGAATGGGCCGCCATCCGGGAGAGGAGATAGGCGGTCGGGTCACGACAGAAGGCCGTCGCGCAACGACCAACAACCTCGTAGCAGAGACCACGACTACGACAGGAGAAGACCGCAGGACAGAAGCAGGCGCGATGACCGGGACAGGGAGAGAGACCGCGACCGTCCAAGAAACCGCAGTCGTGGATCTCGAAGGGATGATGGGCCGCGGAGGGACGGCAGGCACGACGACGACCGCACCAAGCGTTCTCCGCCGCCCCATATGACCGTTAACGGTAGAGCGCATTCGCGCCCCGCCCCCAAGGCAGACGATGAGAAGGAAGAAGGCGAGTGAGTATCGTTTCTATGGCCCGTCTTGGGTGAGCACGGGAGCTGACTGTATGTTGTTCGCTAGGATCTCCCCTCGTCCTGCTCAACTGTCCTCGCCTCCTCGCCCTTCCCAGTCGGCAACCTCCACTGCCCCTGCAAAGCCCCCACCTGCCCCCGAACCCGAATTAGAGCTCGACCTTCCATCACCCCCCGCCGTTGATGACACACTAGCAGCCCGCCGCGCCCGCCGTCAAGCGATCATGGCCAAGTATGCCGGGATCGCGAGCAGCAACCCACCGGCGACCCCGAGCCCGGGCCCGAGTAGTGCGGTCGAGCCGCCTTCCGCGACGCCTTATGTGTCTGATTTCCCATCTCGGGCCCACAGCACTGTGGATACCCCAGCCGCGGCCGCAGGCGACCGGCACGACTCGACTTCACCCCCGCCCGATTCCGGAATTTTCTCGCTCGCCAAGGGCGACGAGGAAGAGCAGGCTCAAGCTCGAGCCCAAGAGATGGATGGGACTGGTGAGCAGGTGTCGGCCGCGGATTATGACCCGAGTTTGGATCGGAGAGAGGACGAGCACAAGCGGGTATGGGGCGGCGCCAAAGACGAGGCAATTGATGTCGAGATGGTTGAAGAAGAAGAGGAGGAGGAGGAAGACGTCGACGACATGTTCGCCGTAGCCACCACGGTGAAGAAGGTCAAGAAAGTCAAGCGCGTCGTGGTACGTGTTTCCTCCTTCTTTGCGAACTGCCCTCTTATCATATCGTCCTGTTAGAAAACCGCTGCGCCTGCCATCATTGCGACTGCCACTCTCGATACGGCCGCTGACGCCGAAGGATACTATCAAGTCATTCTCGGCGAGCAGCTCGACGGAGGACGCTACCAAGTGTTCTCGCTGCTGGGGAAAGGCATGTTCGCTTATGTCGTCAGGGCCCGTGTCTTGCAGGGTGACGCCAACGAGGTTGGCAAAGAGGTTGCGATCAAGATTGTGCGATGCCAGGAGTCGATGTAAGATGTCATCCCCATCGTATGTTTTCGAGGCCGTCTGCTGACGTCTAGTGCAGGTTTAAAGCAGGCCAGAAAGAGGCCCAGATCCTAATGAAGCTCAAGCAAGCAGACCCCGAAGACAAGAAGCACATCGTTCGACTCGATCGTACATTCGAGCATCGCGGACACCTTTGTCTGGTGTTCGAGTCACTCAGGTGAGTGTACCCTCATATCTGTCGTCCTCCTTTTCTGATAGGGCATGGTAGCATGAACCTTCGTGATGTCGTCAAGAGGTTTGGTAAAGACGTCGGTATCAATATCCGCGCCGTGCGCGCATACGCTCACCAGCTCTTCCTCTCGTTGAGCTTGTTGCGCAAGTGCAACATCATGCATGCGGATATCAAACCGGATAACATCTTGGTCAGTCACTCGCCCAGACATTCTTCTCTTCCAACTGACGTGATATCGTTGTCGTGCAGGTCAACGAGCAGAAGACAGTGTTGAAACTTTGCGATCTCGGTTCCGCATCCGATGCCTCTGAGAACGACATCACGCCGTATCTCGTTTCCAGGTTCTATCGTGCTCCCGAGATCAGTATGTTATCTGTTGGAGTCTTTCCCTTCCTCTTGACTGACTCCCCGTGACAGTCATGGGTCACCCTTACGATCCGGCTATCGACATTTGGTCCATCGGCTGCACGCTTTACGAACTATACACGGGCAAGATCCTCTTTCCTGGTCGGAGCAACAACCAGATGTTGCTGCACATGATGGAGCTAAAGGGTCGCTTCAACACACGCATGATCAAACGCGCCAAGTTTGGTGACATGTACTTCGACGATCTCGGTGCCTTCTTAAGCGTCGAACAAGACCGCCTGACAGGATCGGTGCGCATTCTCCCCTTGCTGCCACGAGAGCTTGGCTGACGGCGTGCGCTTTCAGAATGCCGTGAAGAAGGTGCACGTAACGAAGCCTTCTCGCGACCTCCGACAGCGCCTGCTTCCTCCCAGTTCGGTGAAGCTCAAAGATGAAGAGAGCAAGTTATTGATGTCGTTCGTGGACCTGCTCGACAAGTGTCTTTCCTTGGACCCGTCGAAGCGTATCACTCCCAAGGAAGCGCTCGTTCACCCGTTCATCCGGGGATGAGTTCTATAGTGTGTATCGAGGTCGGGTTGCGCTTGGCTCTCTCGAGCAAATAGTTGCTAGCCCTCTTCATTTGTAATTTGATTGTACATAACGCGGATGACACACGCTAATTCCGTCGTTGCCAACTGGGCGACTTTGCCGGTCAGATGTGGGAATACAATTAGCCCTGTGGGGTCATGCTGCGAGCCAGGTGGGCTCCCGCCAAGACCCCGGCATGCACAGTGCCTGTGCGTACTTATAGCGACCACGCTGTGGCATCGAATCTCCATGGCTCCCAACGCCCACTCCAGACTCACCGATGTTCTCGGTCACCTTTCTTCCTCTGCCTCTGAGCTGCCTACGTACGACGAGCTCCCCGAGTTCAAGAACTTCAAGGGGTGTGCCTGGGAAGTGTGGGGAAAGGATGATCAGCTCGGGACCGTGAACCTGCTCACGCCCGAAGTCATCAAGGAGGCGGCCAAAGAGATCCGGTATGTCTTCGTGTCCTCATCATGCGTATTCAGCCCGGCACTGGAATACTCACCGTCGCACGACGCCCACAGGTCCGGCCAGTCGATCTGCTTGAACTGGTGAGTGCTCACCTTCCCTCGTGCGGGGTCCCGGGCTTATCGAGCGTTTGGACACGTGCCCGGGAACGCGGCAGGCCGATACAGTTCCCGAGCAAGGTACGCTTGACGCCTCCATCACACGAAATCGGCGCCTGACCTCTGATCCCCTCCAGCCGGTCTTTGGCCGCAAGACTCCAGAGCACACCATCCTCAGCGCCGCGCCCATCGCAATCAACGACGATGTGCTCCACATCGTGAGTGCTCGCTGACGCGCGTGGGCGTACCGACGTTGCTGACTGCTGACTTCTCGCTCCGACAGAACACCCAATCCGGGACGCAGTGGGACGGGATGAAGCATTTCGGCATCATCGAGCACAACTGCTTCTACCAGGGCGTCGACCACTCCTTCTTCAAGGACGGCTCCCTCGACATCAGGGGCCCCGACGACGTCAACCCGGAGCTGATCAAGTACGGGATCCACAGTGCGTCGTCCCTTGCGTCCCATCTCGTCGCTCCTCCCCATCACGGTCGCCCACGGACTGATCGCGCACCCTCCGCGATAGACTGGGCGCAACACGGAATATGCGGCCGCGGCGTGCTGCTCGACATGGTCAAGTTCTACACCGACAAGCTCGGCAAGCTCCCGTACGACCCGTTCACGACGCATCCGATCCCGCTCGCGGACCTCCTCGCGTGCGCGCAGGCGCAGGGCACGTCCTTCCGCCGTGGAGACGTCCTCCTCATCCGCGCGGGCTTCATGCTGCGCTTCAACGGCGCGTCGCAGGATGAGCGCGACTCGATGCAGGGCCGGCCTGAGACCTTGTGAGTCCCCACCTCCCACCGCGAGAGCTGGCGGGGAGAACTTTGCTGATCGGGTGCCGGCAGCGCGGGTATCGAGCAGGGCGAGGAGATGAAGCGTTTCCTGTGGAACAACCACTTCGCGGCGGTCGCGTCGGACATGCCGGCACTCGAGGTGCGTCCCTTCATATCTGTCTCAGTGTGCGTGGGATGCGGTCGCTGACTATGACGACGCAGCGTTGGCCGACCCCCGAAGGCGTCCCGCACCTGCACCAAACGCTCCTCGGGTACGTCCGCCCGTCCGAGTGCGTCCGCGCTTGCGTGCCACTGTCCTCACACGGCTCCACTGCAGACTGTGGGGAATGCCCATCGGGGAGTTCTTCGACCTCGAGGCGCTCTCGAAGCACTGCGCCGAGACCGGCCGCTACTCGTTCTTCTTCTCGTCGTGGCCTCTCAACGTGTGCGTTTGTCTCGCTTCGACTATGCGTCGTCGCTTGTGGTGCTGATGAGGCCTTGCTTACATTCAGCCTCGGAGGCGTTGGGAGCCCCCCGAACGCGGCTGTAAGTGCATTCCGGTCTTCTCTTTGGTGCGAGCGCTGACGTTGGAGGTCGGCGTACAGGCGTACTTTTGAGAGGCAGAGAGAGTGGTCGAACGTTGAACACTGGGTATTTCGAGTAACCTGTAACACTATCGAGAACAAGTGTCGCGTTTCACGAGCAGACTGCGACGTGTTAGCTTTTCCGGGAGCCCACATGGGGCATGGGCCGAGACGCAATCAGCGAGCCTCTTTCGAGGGACTGTGCACGCTCCGCACGGGCATTTCGCAAGATTTCTCTCCCATCCACAGCGTGTCCAGCCCGCGGCGCGTAGCAGACTCGCGATCGGGCATCTGCCCGGAAAAGAAGATGTGGTGCCGGTGTGTGTGGTTGCTTAGGTGAGACTCTATCCGCAATAAGACCTCCGGTGTAACGACGTTGGTGGCGTCCAGGGATCCACCTACCCTGGAGGCGCACAAAGCGTAGTCACAACAATCGCAGGGGAACCGCCGGGCTCGCACACGGTTCATTGATCAACAAGCGCGAACGGTGCACATTCTCTTCATCTCGAAGGAGCGTAAGATTACAACGACAACGATCCTTACCACGCCGGATCGTCTCCTCAGGCCGTCCTCTGCTTCAAGTCGTTCGGCGGTTCGGAGCCACCAGCTTCGGCCGCTTGGGGTCGATCACGTAACCGCTCTCGTCCAACGGAACGATCCCCGCCGCCCGGAAGAAGTCGGGATACTTCGCGTACTCTGGCACCGTCACGGTTGTCCCGTCAGGCTGTACCTTCGTCACCTTGCGCCAGTTCTCGAGGTCCGCATATTTCCTGAAGATCTCCTTGAGGCTCTCGTGAGTGCTGAGCGGCCCGTCTTCGTTAACTTGAAGCCCCTCCTCTTCCTCGACGTCGTCGGGGGCGACTCCAACGGGTTGGTCGGAGGGCGCGTCGCCGCGGCCGTAACGATCATAGCATGCTTGGTCATCAATCGTCGAATAGTGTTCACCGGATACTTGCGCGATCCTCATGAGGATCTTGTACATGGTCTGGTTGTTCATAGGGTCGAGCCAGGGTTTGGGTAGCCCATTCTTATGAACTTCTCGTCCCCACCACAGTAAAGATTGTCCTGGCCGATTTCGAAATCAGCGTAGACCATATTGACGATGGTTTGCAGCCGCGTATAAGATGTCTTTGTACAGGCAGTGTATGCCGTCACGTGGAATCGTAGGACGAGATACTGGAAGACGTGTACGAACGCCTCGACTTCATCGCTTAGGCGATACGGGCGGGATAAGGGATACTTCAACGACAGGCTCGACCGGAAGTACCAGGGTCCCTAAGAGGTCGGATGTGAGCGCGACAGGACACGTCCGAGTACGAGTGTGCGACACCTACCACAGCCCCGTGTTGCCGAGGGCCTGTCGCGTTGTCCATCTGCGCTTTAGTCTTCGACAGCTCCCAGTCACCGAGGAGCGCCGTCCGCGTGATCTGCTCTTCGGCGTCGTCAAACTCGGAGAGGATGAAGATGCTGTGTGTACTGATTTGACGATGGAGTGTTTGCGCGTTCGACCACGCCTTCTCGTGTGCTACAAATAGGACATGAGGCACGTCGTTAACCTATTCGAAGCGACGGGATTAACAGTATAACGCACCTGTCATGGCGTTCAACATGAACCCCGACAGCTCGTGGAAGTTCCCAAACTCCGAAAGAGGCTGAAGCAGATGCTCGATGACGATTCGGTAGTGAACAAGTCCCTCATCTTTCGTGCGCTGAGCCTTGCCGTTAATTTCAACGTCGCCGCCACAAACGCAAGTGGGGATGTTGGTGACCTGAGCCTCTTTCAGCCGATCGTACACCTTGTGCTCGAGCTCCATCTCCTCGTGGTCGGGTCGCCAATAGTCCTTGATAGTGTAACCCTTGATCGAGCCGTCCTGCTCGACATGGAAGCCGTGGAACACCCGCGGCGCGGGTCCGTACAGCGCACAGGTCTGGATGATCGGACGCCCAACCACATACGTCTCGCTTTCGACCGTCATGCGCTGGAGTGGCCATTGCGTGGAGACTGATTCGTAGGTCTCGGTCTTCGGGTCACGGCACAGAGCGCGGAGAAGAAGAGCCCGTCGCGGATCGGCCGTCTTCATGCCCCGTGCGTGCGCGAGCAGCCTCTTCTCGTCTTCACCGTCGGCCAGAGTCACCGAAGGATCGAAACCGAGTTGCTGACGATCCATGCGCGCGAGCCGCCAGAAGAAGCGATGCAGTGTCTGATCTTCGCGTGTGCCGTACACGAACTGTTCCGAGATGTAGCAGCGTTCGCGATCGACGAAGAGGAGTCGGGCCTTGTCGCGGCAGATGTACACCGCGAACAGATGGGTGCGGTACTGTCGTCCTAGAATCGCAGAGCAGTACTCGGTGATCTGGACTAGAGACTGGCACCCGTTCTCGCTGTAACGTCGTGCCACCCCGACAGTGTGACTTTGGAACTGGAAGGCTGCGTGGTCGTGGGATGTCTTCACTTGCATAGGAACGACGATGTCGGCGTAGGACGTTGCACCAGCGAATTCGTTCACGGCTTCGGCACGTGAGCTGTCGCCATCGTTGCAGGTCTCTTCCTCTTCTTCTGACTCGGACTCATCTGGTGGGTTCGCGGCCAGCAGCTCCCGAGTGCGCTCGGTGTTGAGGTAGATGGAGAGGTCTGGGCGGGTGCGCTGGTGCCCACCGGCGCCGCGGCTGTCGTCTTTCAGGAACCTCGTCGAGGTGTCTAGCAGCAGCATGCGAGGTTTAGCTGAACAGCGAGTCCTCGCCTCGGCCAAGAAGACAGAGCGAGCGATTTTTGCCTGTGAGAGTGCTCGCGCATCAGCAAAGCAGAGACGTGGGGTGAGCGAACGCCGAACACTCACGATCTCGACGTTGACACGTCGCTGAGACTTCACATTGTAGATCAAGCCTTCGCTTGGATAATAGAGGTCCGTGATGTCCGTTGGAAGATCCTCTCCATGCATGAATCTTCGAAAGAACATCTCGGCCGGGATCTCCTCCATGGAGAAATGTATTCTTTGCATCTGTATTACGGTACGCGGATCCTCAGTCACGGTGTGTTACATGGCAGTAGCAAGCGGAACTTACTGTGAGATGTATTCAACCAGAATTTGCTTGCGCAGAGATGGAATTGTAGTGTTCGTATGCGGTGAGAGTGCCGATGGAGGTGAATGTTGGAGGGGGCGCAAAGGTCGTGGCGAGAAGCACCCTTCAGAAGCGCCGGTGACATGTGCCGCGTTCAGGCGTGACTCCCTGCTCGTCTGCCAAGTCCTCCCTGCCATGTCCTCCGACTTCTCCTCGTCCTCGCCTGAACCAGAGCAAGAAAGAAGACGGATGAAGCTGAAGGTCCAACCGCCTGCTTCTTCTTCCCTTCTGCCGCTACCGTGCCTGCACCAGTCCCGCGTCCTCCGCCGTCCGCCTTGCGCAATCGTGATGGCCCCGCTCATCCATGCCTTTACCTATTACCTCAACGTCTCGCCCCTGCACCCGTATATACGCCGCATGTGAATCTAGGTCATTTTGGACATTTCGGGATGACCATTGGGCATTATGGAATGCATTCATGACGCTTTTGGCGAGTTTTCCATCCATACATATAAGACCATATCTATGCGAATTCCCCGATCCACCATCCACTTGACTGAGGCCGCTCGCCTTCGCGCTCACAAGTACGGCGTCCGTTGCGGTGGTCCCCTCTTGGCCTCTGAGTCCTGTTGCGTCCGGAGAGGCGATCAACCACGCTGCCGTCCTTGTGACTTTGGCAACGCTGGCGGTGCGTCTGTGCGTTCTGCCGCTCTCGCCGCCTGCTTACTCCTGCCTACACCGCAATGCTGCACCGCAGACAGCGTTGCGTGCACCCACGATTGCCCACCCACATCTCCGCCCTTCGATGCTTGAACACACAACATCCACCTACTGCGCAGGACGGCGGCACAGCTCAACACAACCCGTGCCGAAGGATGACGGGGACCGTTACCCCAGTCCTAAGCCCGGCGTGCCGCTGCCGCCGCGGACGCGGCAGACGACGGCAGACGGATGTGCCAACATTTACCCGCGACGAGGATGGCCACAGGTGCGCGGACGGGTCAAGCCTGGGGATCATGCTCAACGCCGCCGCCTTCAGGATCCGCGCCGCTCCGTGACTCTGTGTCGCCAGAGGTGTCTGCGAGTTCGATGTTCGAATTCCAACCCCCACCCAAGGTCGCAACCTTCGCCCCGTACGGGAATCTGTCCATCTGTGCGAGGAACGTGCGTGGTGTGGTTCCAGAGCGGTCGCATGGCCGTGCGTTGCACGAATGACAACGGCGGGCGGAGGCTTTCACCCTCAGTCGCCCCCACGACTGGGTTGGGCTCTGGATTGCGTAGCATCATGTCGACGGTTCTTATACTTGCCCATTCCATATATATACTATTCACACCCATTTTTGTTTCTTCGTGAACGCGTGGGCAGAAGAGGCGGAGAGCTGTTGAGCCGGACACGCAGGACGGGGAGAGACTGCACACCCGATTGGTTGTTATCGGCGCGCAGGTTCATAAAAGCAGTCTGGGCAGGCGGGGTGGAGCGTGACACAATACTTGACGGCGTATGCATTTCCTCGTTGATGTGTGAGATGCTCATCGCACCGTCGAACAGTTTATGTTACATGTACGCTCAGCCGGTGCGAAGCCCTGCTCATCTTGCAGTTCCTACTACTATGATCACGTGTAATCTGCATGCAAGTGCAAATGTTCGCTCAGTGCGCCTCGAGCCCGGGCGGTGTCTCGTGGATGTAGGGCCGACCGCGATGGGCGTCTGCAGGTTTCAGGACGCACCCCAGCGCTTCCTCTCTCTTTCTCACCACGATCTCTGCGTCCCTGCCGGGCCTCAAGACGCTCCCTCGTCACTCTCAACACATCAGAACATTGCGCTAATCCATCTCTACATAATCTACTTCGGATTTTGGACGTCGTACAGTGAGTCCCGCCTGCTACTGCCACTGTGTAAGACACCGTAACTGAGGATCCTCGTACCGTGATATAGATGCAAAGAATACATTTCTCCATGGAGGAGATCCCGGCCGAGACGTTCTTGCGAAGACTCATGCCCGGAGAGGATCTTCCAACGGACATCACGGACCTCTATTGTCCAAGCGAAGGCTTGATCTACAATGTGAAGTCTCAGCGACGTGTCAACGTCGAGATCGTGAGTGTCCGCCCACGTCGCGTGTCTGCTTTTCTGACGCGTACTCACACAGGCGAAAATCGCTCGCTCTATCTTTGACGCTGAGGCGAAGGCTCGCTGTTCAGCCACGCCTCGCATGCTGCTGCTCGACACCTCGACGAGGTTCCTGGAAGACGACAACCACGGCGGCGGTGGACACCAGCGCAGGCCCGCCCCGACCTCTCCATCTACTTCAACACTGAGCGTGCTCGGGAGCTGCTGGCTGCTAACCCCGACGAGTCCGAGTTGGAAGAAGATGCAGAGGCTTGCGACGAAGGCGGCAGCTCACAGACTCCGACTCGCGCCGAGACCATGAAAGAATTCATCGGTGCAACGTCGTACGCCGATATCGTCGTTCCTATACAAGTGAAGACATCCCATGACCACGCAGCCTTCCGGTTCCAAAGTCACACTGGCGGGGTGGCACGACGTTACAGCGAGAAGGGATGTCAATCTCTGACCCAGATCACCGAGTACTGCTCCGCGATTCTAGGACGACAGCACCGCACCCATCTGTACGCGGTATACCTCTGCCGCGACAAGGCCCGACTCCTGTTCGTCGATCGCGAACGCTGCTACATCTCGGAACAGTTCGTGTACGGCACACGCGAGGAGTGGACACTGCATCGCTTCTTCTGGCGTCTCGCGCGCATGGATCGTCAGCAACTCGGTTTCGATCCGTCGGTGACTCTGGCCGACGGTGAAGATGAGCGGCGGCTGCTCGCGCACGCACGGGGCATAAAGACAGCCGATCCACAACAAGCTCTTCTTCTCCAAGCTCTGTGTCGTAATCCGAAGACCGAGACCCACGAATCAGTCTCCACCCAGTGGCCACTCCAGCGCATGACGGTCGGAAGCGAGACGTATGTGGTTGGGCGTCCGATTATCCAGACCACTGCGCTGTACGGACCCGCGGCGCGGGTGTTCCACGGCTTCCATGTCGAGCAGGACGGTTCGATCAAAGGTTACACTATCAAGGACTACTGGCGACTCGACCACGAGGAGATGGAGAACGAGCACAAGGTCTACGATAGGCTGAAAGAGGCGAAGGTCACCAACATCCCCACTTGCGTTTATGGCGGCGACGTCGAAGTCAACGGCAAGGCTCAGCGCACGAAAGATGAGGGACTTGTTCACTACCGAATCATCCTCGAGCATCTGCTTCAGCCTCTTTCGGAGTTTGAGAACTTCCGCGAGCTTTCGGGGTTCATGTTGAACGCTATGACGGGTGCGTTCTGCCGTCGATGACGCCGCTTCTAGTAGAACGACTCGTCTCATGTTTCACCTTGCAGCCCACGAGCAGGCGTGGTGCGGTGAAGCCAAAACACTGCATCGTCAAATCAGCACGAACAGCATCGTCATCCTGTCCGAGCTTGACGACGCCACCCAGCAGATCACGCGAACGGCGTTCCTGAGTGACTGGGGGCTGTCGAGGACCAAGACGCAGATGAAGAACGCTGCAGCACCTCGGATTGGGACGGTAGTAAGTGCCGCACATCCGTACGACGACTGGTGTCGCGCTCATATCCGCCCTCTTAGGGACCCTGGTACTTCCGATCTAGCCTGTCATTGATGTATCCCTTGTCCCGCCCGTATCGACTGAGCGATGAAGTCGAGGCGTTCGTACACGTCTTTGAGTACCTGGTCCTACGATTTCATGTGACGCAACACACCTATCGTCAAAACTCGTATAGGGGCCTACAACGCACCGTTGAGGACGTCTACACCGCCTACAACCTCCATGACGGTGTTTACATGGGAGGGGCCCGGAAGTTCGACAACATGACCCAACCACGACCCTGGCTCAAGCCTGTCAACAACGCTACCTTGTACGATATTCTCGAGAAGATCGCCACAGTAACCAGTCTACACTATTCGACGATTGATGACCGTGTGTACTTCGAACGTTATGGCCTCAAACCGCCGGGCGACGCGTCCTCCGACCAACCTACCGTCATCTCCGCCGACACCACGGTCATCAAGCATCCTGACGAGGTCGGGCCGCTCCGCTCTCATGAGGAGCTCAAGGCCATCTTCCAGCACTATGCGGATATCCAGCATTGGGACGAGAAAGACGCGACATACAAGGATGACGACTTCTTCTGGGCGGCAGGGATCGTTCCGTTGGACGAGAACGGTTTTGTGATCTATATGCCCCTCGCCAGGTCCGACAGCAGTGGCTCCGAACCGGCGAGGAAAAAGCGGAAAATGTAGCTCAGCACATTTACGGCGAAGGGAGGCGATCTTCGTTGTACTTGCACGCTTTTTCGAGATGAAGTGAATTCGAATCGACTGTGCTAGCTGACCGGTGGACCGTGTGCGAGCCTGGCGATGGCGGCGCGTGAGCGTGCGAGTATCGTGACTACACGCTCTGGGTCGCGCTTCCTGTTGAAGTGGACCCTTGGATGCGTTACACCAGATATTTCACTTTCATATAAGCAATCATACACTTCCTTGCTGGATGAAGACTCCACCAGGCGCTGCAGCTACGCCGTATGGGCGAGCAATCCCGCATGCAGCCTGCGCAGAGTCTGCACAAAGCCTCCCGCCGATTTGGTCCTGGTCCCCGCCCCACGTGTGGGCTTCCGGCCAAGCAAGCGAATACGTCGTCGCGACTCGTGTGTGCGTGAAACGCGATGTTTGTCCTCGATGATATTACATGTTGCTCAAAGCACCCCATTGTTCGACGTTCGATCACTCTCCCCTCTCCACTGTAAGCCGACCCCCAATATCAGCACTCGCGTGTAACAGAAGACCGCAATGTACTTACTCACAGCGGCGTTCGGGGACCTCCCGATGCCTCCGAGGCTGAAAGTGAGCAAGGCCCCATCAGCACCACAAGCGACGAGGCAGAGTCGAAGCGAGAAAAACGCACGTTGAGCGGCCACGACAAGAAGCAGAACGAGTAGCAGCCGGTCTCGGCACAGTGCCTCGAGACCGCCTCGAGGCCGAAGAACTCCTCGATGGGCATTCCCCAGTCTGCAGTGGAGGGAGTCGTGTGAGCATAGAATGCAAGCGCGCACGCGCTCGGACGGGCGGACGTACCCGAGGAACGTTTGGTGCCAGACAGACAGAGCTGAGAGGCTGCACACGGAGGAAGCACCTCGGGCTCGGCATGTCCGACACGACCACCGCGAAGTGGTTGCTCCCTGCTCGATGCCCGCGCTGCCTGCATCGGATCAGCATCCTCCCCGCCAGCTCTCGCGGGGCACGACGGAGGACTTACAAGGTCTCGGGTTGGCCCGCATCGAGCCGTGCTCGTCCTGCGACGCTCCGTTGTAGCGCAGCGTGAAGCCCGCGCGGATGAGGAGGACGTCCCCGTGGCGGCAGGACGTGCCCTGCCATGCCACCTGCGCACACGCGAGGAGGTCCGCGAGCGGGATCGGGTGCGTAGTGAACGGTAGGACCGGAGCTTGCCAAGCTTGTCGGTGTAGGGCTTGACCATGTCGAGAAGCACGCCGCGGCCGCAGATCCCGTGCTGGGCCCAGTCTATCGCGAGCGGGTGCGCGATCAGTCCGTGGGCGACCGTGATGGGGAGGAGCGACGAGATGGGACGCAAGGGACGACGCACTGTGGATCCCGTACTTGATCAGCTCCGGGTTGACGTCGTCGGGGCCCCTGATGTCGAGGGAGCCGTCCTTGAAGAAGGAGTGGTCGACGCCCTGGTAGAAGCAGTTGTGCTCGATGATGCCGAAATGCTTCATCCCGTCCCACTGCGTGCCCGATTGAGTGTTCTGTCGGAGTGCGAGCTCAGCGGTCAGGAATCTCGACACACCCACGCGAGTACTCACGATGTGGAGCACATCGTCGTGGATATGGAGCGACGCTGCGCTGATAATCGTGTGCTCTGGGGTCTTGCAGCCAAACTGAGACTGGCTGGCGGGGCCGGGCATCCAGTGACCCCTCCTAATTATTTTAAATTTCACATTCGTTGATGCAAAATCGTATTAAGTCCTCCCCAGCAAGTAAGTGGTTCTCGACTTAATCCTCTACTGCAGCAAAGATTTAATCAAGTGCATGGTGAACATTCATGGGAATCGGGTTTGATTAAATCAGACCAACCAGCAGTTAATCGTGCACGCTGATGCTGAAGGTCAAGTGGGAATAATCATTGGGGGATGTGTGATTAAATAGGCTACAATTTAAATGTTGAAACCTGTGTCCAGACCACCAGGTTGAGACAGTCGGCAGCCTGATTATGTGCGCAGCGAGGCGGCGCGCGGCTGGTGAGGACGCGTGGCAGGTAGGACGGAGAGCGCTACGGACGGGGCGCAGCGAGGACGCCGAGGCGCGAGGCAGGGACGGGCACGGCGTGCGAAGCCAAACGGACGGAAGGGCGGAAAATAAAACAACTCACCTATGTATCTCTGCACGAGAGAGCAGGTGGGAAGAAGAGATGAAAAGAAGGGTGCGCACATGGATCGAGAACGTTGGTGATAGGTTCAAGTTGCGCAGTAGAACTTACCGAGAAAGGGCGCGCCATGAACTTCCACAGCGGAGACCCCACTTTGCTTCTTACCACGACTGTCAACAAACTTCCCACGCTCGACCTCACACGGGGGAAAGTCGAGCGTGCCTTCCAATCACTTCTCGAGTACTAAGGCTACAAAAGAACGACTCTGGGCAAGAGACACAGTCGAGAATGGGATCCAGACAGGACCCGGGCTTGCAGAAGCGTACCGCGGAACCGAAAGCGGGCGCTCCACCCGCCAGCACAGCGAGACCGGCTTCCCGGCTTCTCCGCGGAAGTCCACAGAGAGAAGTAGTCATTGACGAACACCTAACTATAGTAGACGGCGGGCAGGCGACGGAGTTCCTAGAAAGACATAGCGTCATCCCGGAGGGCCAACCCCCGAGTCGCGAGGCCCTCATAGCCGGGCTCTTCAGGTGCGCGGCCGATGCGAAGGGAGCCACGACCAAGGCGTGCATTGCGTCCTTGGCGCACTACGCGAAACTAGTACTCGACAAGGAGACGAACGCGACAATGGCCAAAGCACTGACGGAAAGGGTGGCGGAAGACCTGACGGCAAGGATGGACGGCTTCGCGATGGACGCAGCTAGGGAACTCAAGATTACGAAGGAGAGGCTGGAGGACGCGGCACAAGAGCTGGAGGGGAGACAACCAAACTCAGGGAACTACGGGAGGCCTTGGCCAAAGGGAGGGAGACGGGGGCGGCGACGGAATGGCCGTCGCTGCAGACAGGTGCGTACACTCCGAAGAGCACGTATAGCGGTGTGGCAGCGGCAGCCCCGGCGGTGTCGGTCCCACTGCCCCCGGCCCTCTCCGCTGCACGAGACGGGGCGTCCATTATGGACCGACAGGTCATGGTCCGAGGGCTTGCGCTGCCCGTATCGGGAGGGGCCAAGACGAGAGAGATGGAGATCATCGCGCGCGCGGGGGCTGCGATGGAGGGGCTGGCGAAGAGGGGAATTGTGCCACCCCCCGAGATTGCGGTCAAGTTCACTGCGGTGACGATTCAGGAGAGGGGAGACATAGTGTTGATGACCTCCACAGCGGAGGCTGCGCGATGGATCCGGGAGGTTTCTTCCGAGTCCTTCGCGCAGGAACTACAGGACGGGGCTTCTGTGGTTCAGCGCACGTACCCGCTGGTAGTGGGGGGCGTACCGACGGACTTCGACCCGGGCGACGAGATGGCGCTGCGGGGCCTGGAGGAGGAGAACGGGCTCGCGTGGGGAGCATCGTGGGTGCGGCGTGGATGAAAGCCCCCGAAAAGCGTTGGGCGGGGCAGACGATTGCGATGATGAGGGTGGTTTTTCATCTGCAGCCGCTGCGAACACGGCAATCGCGGAGTTCGTAGTCGCGGGCAGGAGGAGCAAAGTGAGGAAGCTCTCGGAAGAGCCTCTCCGCTGCCACAAGTGCCACACTTACGGCCACCTGGCTCGCAACTGCGGCAAGGCCGTGGAGACGTGCGGCCGCTGCGCCTCAGAGACGCACAGGACGGAGGAGTGCCCACACAAAATGGACGCGACACAGTGGAAATGCGTGAACTGTGGCGGAAGGCATGTGGCTTGGGATCGGACCTGCCCGGAGTACAGAGGGCGGGCGGATCGTCTCTACGAACGCAGAGTTGGGTCGGGTTACCGCTTTTTCGTGACCCGGGACCCGGCTTCCTGGGAACTCAGCCGCTCCTTCGCACAAGGGAAACGACCTTCCCCCTCGCTCTGGCAGGAAGTGGTTCAACCCGCTATCGAGAGCGGGGTGCCCCGCGTCCGTCCCAGCAGGGGCGACGGCGCCTCTGGCAGACAAGGTTGACTGACCAGGCGGGAGTGGACACCGCCGACCTAGCCCTCCGCCGCGAACAGCAGACACCATCCGACCAGCCTTTATCCCCATGAACAGTACAACCCTACCGCATTCCCCCACGCATCGACTCTGCATCCTTCAACTCAATGTAAACAAGGCCGGCGACGCGCAAACCGAACTCCTGAATCACCCCAAGATCTCCGACTACGACATTATCGCCCTTCAAGAACCCTACCTCATCTCCCCAGGGAAAACCTCCGTTGTCAGCAAGTGGAAGGTGGAGTACCCAGCCGTCCCGGATCCCGAAAACTCGGCGCGCATGCGCTCCATTATTCTCGTCAACCAACGACTCTCCACCAATACCTGGACCCGTCTTCCCGTCACCCACGCTGATGTCTCCGCCATCTCGATCACCACAGGCGACCGAGTCACTCACCTCTTCAACCTCTACGTCTCGCAGCAATCGGACTCCGCTATCCGGTCAGCCCGACTCGTCGTCACTAAGATCACTAGCGAGATACGGAAATCAGGGGACAAACGCACCCACTCGTTCATCTGGCTGGGCGACTTCAACCGACACCACCCGCACTGGGACGAGGAGCGCAACCTCCACCTCTTCACCCCGCCGTCCCTAGAGCGCGCCGAGACCCTGCTCAAGGTGGTAGCCGACGTCGGCATGGTCCAAGCTCTCCCACAAGGCGTCCCGACGCTAGAGGCCTCCCGCACGAAGAACCACACCAGGCCGGACAACGTCTTCTGCTCCGACGACCTCTTCGGCGTTCTGCTCTCGTGTGAAGTCATCCCCCGACTGCGCCCCCCAAAGACCGACCACTACCCTATCGTGACGACCTTTGACATCCCGCTCACCCTCGTCCAACGGCCGCCCCGCCGGAACTTCAGAGACGTCATCTGGCCGGAATTCGAGATTGCGCTCCGAGAGCGGCTGCAGGGCCTCCGCACGCCAGGCCCGATCTCTTCGCCGTTGGACTTTGAGGAGGCACTGGACGACACTCTGGGGGCCATCACTGCGACGATTGAGGAGTGCGTCCCGCTTACGAGGGAACAACCCTACGTTCGGCGCTGGTGGTCAAAGGAGCTAGAGGAGATGCGCAAGGAGAAGGAGAGGCTCTCGCGCGTGGCCCACAAGCACCGAGGAGAGGCGAACCACCCCGCGACGACAGAGTACCACCGCTTTCGAAACCGATACACGGATCGCATTCGCCTGGCAAAGCGAGAGCACTGGACGACGTGGATTAGCGGCATCGACGCGGACACCATCTGGATTGCAAACCGATACCTGCGCAAAGGGATCACAGACGGCAGCGCCCCACGCGTCCCCTCGCTCAAGTCTACGTCAGCCAGCGGAACCCCCTGCCTGCTTCACACCAACGAGGAGAAAGCGGAAGCTTTCCACAAAACCTTCTTCCTCCCTGCCGCCGCACCACCGTCTCTCTCGGAGCCCTACCCTCCCCCCAAGTTCAAGTACAGGCCGATCACCCGGGAGCAACTCCGCCACGCCATCGAGGCTACGCACTCATACAAGGCAGCTGGCCCCGACGGCATCCCAAACGAGGTGTACAAGAACTGTGCTGACGCCCTTATCCCGTTCCTCCTCCCACTCTTCCAGGCGACATTCGATCTCAACTACTATCCACAGAGGTGGCGAGAGTCGATCACCGTCGTGCTGAAGAAGCCAGGAAAGCCAGACTACGCTGTCCCGAAGGCCTGGCGACCGATCGCCCTTCTCAACTGCGCTTCAAAGCTCCTCACGAAGTGCGTCGCCGATGTTCTGCGCTACGAGGCGGAGACAAAGGGACTGGTGGCGAACTACCAGTTCGGGGGTAGACCGGGGAGGACCACGTCCGACTCGCTCCATCTACTCACGAAGACGGTGAAGGACGCCTGGCGGCGGGGTAAGGTGGCCTCCACCCTCTTTCTGGACATCAAGTCTGCATACCCAGCGGCCTCCCCTGAACGTCTCTACCACAACATGCGCATGCGTGGCGTCCCGGAGGAGTACGTCGGATGGCTACAGGTGAAGCTGGCAGGCCGCACCACCACCATGGTCTTCGACGATTTCGCCTCGGACCCATTCCCGATCGTAAGCGGGATCGACCAAGGCTGCTCCGGCTCCGTCATATTCTACATCTTCTACAACTCCGACCTCATCGACACTGCGATCATCGACAATCGAGAACTATCCCCCGGCTGCATGGACGATGTCTATGTGCTAGCGGAAGGGGACGACTTCGAGACAGAGGACGGAGACGGCGCACACGATAAGTTGGACGAGGTGATGACCAGAGTGGGAGGGGGTTTCGAGTGGTCGCGGGACCACAACTCGGAGTTCTCGGTGGACAAGTTTGGTGTCCTCAACTTCACGCGTCGCAGCGGGGCAGGTGTGGGGCCCCCGCTCCGCTTACGACGCGGTCGCCTCCCACTGGGTGCCGTCCCTGTAGCCCAGGGATGCCACTCATATTTTTGACACTGTAGCCCGGGGATACCACTCGGGTGGGCTCATATGAGCGGGCGCTCTGTAGCCCATATTCCCGCTCATATGAGGACACAGCCACACATGTGAGCCTGCCTCTACCGCCTTTGTATAACACTCTGACTACTATTCCTGCTTTGTAGCTACTACATCTATATAAAAGGATGTACCCTGTGTTGCCTCTCATATGAGCCCGTCGCCTCTGTTGCCTCTCATATGAGCCTGTCGCCTATGTCGCCTCTCATATGAGCCCGTCGTCTATGTTGCCTCTCATATGAGCCCGTCGTCTATGTTGCCTCTCATATGAGCCCGTCGTCTATGTTGCCTCTCATATGAGCCCGTCGCCTGCGTTCTAACTCATATGGGCACAGCGCTCATGCTGTGTAATATCTAGATGGCTACTACATCTATTTAAAAGCATGTACCTGGTGTTGCCACTCATATGACCATGTAGCCTGCATTGCTGCTCACACAACCATGTCACCTGCACCACCCCTCGTATGTGGGTGGCGCTTCTTCTGCCATACCATATTTATATGCAACCACTTTGCCACAGATGACACTCAAGAAAAGAAGTACATTCAGTGAATAGGGTGGAATCAAGGCAGGTACCTTTGTGTGGCATACACGAAAATAGCCAAACAACCTATCAATAGAGCATAGCCCCACAGCAATTTACAAATGGTACACATAGCAATGAACCATATGCTCAGTAGGCACCAAATGTACACCAGAGGATATTATGAAGACACTGGGTAACGCTTAACAACAGTTGAAAATGACCCCTGGGCATCGTGTGCAAAACGGCCCCACATGGCAGCCTGCCTATAGGCATAGCCTTGCTGCCCAGGCGAGAAACTGGTGTTTGCCCCCCTGTCATTCCACGTCGTTTCAGACGCACGGAATGACGACACAATTGCATCCATCTCAAGGGTGAGCCAGCCGATCTCCTCCCACCATCTATCCTTCCTTTCATGCCCTCTATACCACATGGAGCGACGAGCTGTGAATGCAACAGTGAGTGAGTGTCCTAAAAATATGCCAAACAAATGCTTACTGGCTGCATGGTAGTTTTTCTCTGCATCTGCCCCTTCTCCAGCGAAGGTCCACAGCCATGAGGGATGTTTGTGGCGTTGCCCACGTAAGGACGCTTCCACGATAGATGCATTGATATTGAGGTCTGTAGGAACAATGGGTAGGTACATTGCCATGTGCTTCTGGAGGAGGGCTTGTTCGTCTGGGTCTTGAATATTGTGCAAGGCTAAGAAGGCTTGTCGGGACTGCATGTACGTCCGTACATGGCGTGCAATCATTTGGTCGCAGACTCTGATGTCGTCAAAGGAACGTAGGGAGGCACGGGTAGAAGAAGCATTCCGTACGCCCGTGGCAAACTGGTATGACTTGTTCGCGATGCCATCTCTGATGGCGTTGATGCTGTCATGCATATCTGCTTGTCGAAGCTCCCGTTCTTGAACCGCAAGGTGCCAGCAGTTGTTACGTAGGAGATATTCCCTACCCAGGGTTGCAGGGTTGACTATGGGGCGTGACTCTGGCGCACCCACTTGCTCTGGTGCGATAGCAGGGTCCACAGGAATAGCATCACAGACATCCACTCCTTCGTGTGCATCCCATTCCTCACCAAGTGTGTGAGGTGTGGAAAGGGAATCAAGAACTGGGTAAGAGTCGGTGGGAAGAAAGGCAGCCCCAGCTCGGTTGAACCTTTGAATCAGAGAGAGCAGCTTTTGGCGTTCCTGAGCAAGATTAAGGCGAGCGTGGTCGGTGGATGCCTTGCTAAGCTGCCGAGCCATTCGCGCAACAATGACTCTGAAGATATACATGAGATCAGCCTGCAGGATTGAGCCCTGACCAGTGGAGGGGGCATAGCAGAAACAAGATGCGCACCTCCGACGATCTATGGCGATACCAAGAACAAGCCATTCTGTGATGTTGGCTGCCCCAGCATTGTTCTCTTCTTCAACCATAGCTGTTTGTGTAGCAATGATCCCAGGCACTAAAGACACATTCAACCACCATATTGAGACGATGCCCGAGATAAACATACACGGGTTTTTGGCAAAGCTGAATATGTCTTTCTTCGCAATGTCCTCGCTTGCAGCATTGTGGGCATCATTAACTGCCTGAGTCCACATTGCAATTTCGTCTTTAGTAGCGACACCATTTATGTCGTCAAACGCTTTCGTGGCAGCTGCACATTCACGATGGGCTGTAATCCATTTCCGACACTGTGTGTGTGCTTGCTCCAAGGATCAACGACTGGGCTGGAAAGAATAGACAGGTCTCACCCATACGAGTCAGCTTCATCCAGTTTGAATCACACATGTGATCGTCTTGAACCTCTTGTCTGTGGGAGGTGCTCATGCCCCTGGTGCTGTCGCCGATGGCATTCAGTGGTTTCCACAGTGGTTCCATAGTCTCCCCATCCTGAATACCTGCCCAACGAACAAAGTTCAAAGAGTAACGGGCGAAGCAGTTGTGTTGATGCCCATGCACATGGAACTGCCCAATTGCCCAGAGAAATGTGGCCTCTGGCGGAATGTCAAGGAAAGGGGAGTTGGCAAATCGTGTGGCCATGTTGACGTGGTACTGGCAAATGATGTCGTAGATGAGCAGGAAGGATGAATAGACTGTGTATGCCTTCAATGCCCAGTTGACAGAATAGTCCATGTTGCGTTGACTGTGGATCATATCAGTCGTGCGACGTATCGTATAGCTAAAAACATACGCTTCTCCACGCTGGAAGTCGACAGCAGAGTGGGGCACAAATACCCCATGCCGTGAACACGCAGCCGCCCCTATGCCTGTGACATCCAAATGGTCTTTTGTGTTGTGGGACTCCAATGCTGCACGATGTGAGTTGCAGGTAGAACGAGGCCGCTAATTTATGTTTTTTCTCAGCCATCAAAGAACCATCAGAGCATAAGTTCAACCCACTGGCTCATTTCGTGCAAGCGCGTCAGCGAGGTGAGCTTTATATGGCGCCTGGCCGACCATGTGCATCTTGCCATCCATCAAAGAAACATCACCAGACTCAGAGGCCATCTTCATGTGTTGTGCACAGAAGTTGCCGTCGAAAACGAGGGATGCTGGATATTGGCAACTGGAACAGTCAAATCAGGCTTTGTTGAATAGAAGTCCCCTTCAGAAGGGTCGCAATCCATAGACGTGTGGGGAAACAGCATTGGGGCCATGGGCCACTAAACACAGGAGGTCGGAGTACCTCTGGCAACCATACCCCGGCGCTCGGAGTGCCCACGTCCACCATACCCGGGCGCTCGGAGTGCCTACGCCCGTCAGACACGGGCGCTCGGAGTGCCCACGCCCATCAGGTGCGGGCGCTCGGAGTGCCCATGCCCATCAGATGCGGGCGCTCGGAGTGCCCATGCCCATCAGACGCGGGCGCTCGGAGTGCCTACGTCCACCACACCCCGGCGCTCGGAGTGCCCAGGCCCGTCAGACACGGGCGCTCGGAGTGCCCACGCCCGTCAGAAATGGGCGCTCGGAGTGCCCACACCCATCAGTGAAAAGCACACTTAGATGCCATCGGCCACATTGCAGGTCATTTTCACCACGTGTGCGGCAGGGGGACGTACCGTTTGGGGTCTTCTGCCCATCCTGGTGGTGTGTTCTCTCCCCCCCTTAGGCACCCCGGACATTTGATTGCAAGTTCCCCAGGCCCAGGCTCGACCCCTGAGTGGCCAAACCCTGATCGCATGGTGTGAAAAAGGACACGATGCTGCCTGGACGTTCGGAGCAGACCCTTATACCCGAGCTAATAAAGTGAGCAATCAGTCAAGCGAAGTATATTAAAGAACAGTTTCTTTACTGCAAGATCGCCATAAAATGCCCCATCCGTCTTGCGACATAGATATTTGTGGTAGCTCATAGCCGATACTTTGCATTGCCGGTTTGTAAGTGAGAAGTCTTTCAGTAGGTCCATTGTGTAGACGGTCCTGACTCGTCGTGAAGATGCAGGATAGAAGCCCAGCTCTAAAAGCTGTTCGTCTTCTGGGTCCGCCCCTGGGCATTGACAGAAGGTGAATGAAAGGCGATGGAGGCCGTTGGTGTGGATCACTGAGATGGTGCGTTCACCATGATATGTGGGGATAGTGAGATCTGAAGGAGCATCTGGGGGGGGAGGTTGGGAAGAAGTTGTAACTTCAGTACCGTCGTCATCTAGGGTGGCCTCCTCATCCTCCCATTCTGGATGATCTTCAAAGGCGTGTATCCGGGGCTCATCTTCTTCGTCATCCTCATTGTCATGTTCGTTTTGTGGGTCTGAAAACACATCTGTGTTGGGCATTGACGCGGCATTCTCAGTTCGCAGGGAAGCGGCACCTGGCACTTCACAAAGAGATGGGCAGGGGTTACTGTCATGTCCACAGTGGATCTGCATTCGGAGGTCATAGAGGGAGGCGTTGGCCCAGTGATTTTGCTTCCATCTTTCAATCCGGTGGGTTACAAGGCTGATGTGCTTGCGTCTACAACATGGGCCACATAAAGCTGGGCGCCCAAGACACTCCGTGCATCTCCAGAGGGCAGGTCTGCCACAGGAACAGTTGCTGGTGGGTCCAGCGTAGGCATTAAACAGAATACCCATGTATTTCGCTTTTCGAAGTTTGAAATCTTCATAGAATTCTCGTTGGGTCTGAGTGCATTGGTGAGCATTGATTGCCCTCCTCGATGAAATTGCCCACCTTGTACTTCTTCTTAGGCTTTGTGGGAATGTCCTGAACTGGCCCGAGAAAGAATTCCCCCCCCAATCCATCTAGCTCGGAGGAAGTTCCTTCGTGCGCAATTTTTTGACGCTTTCCAACACTGGGTTCCAATCGGGTGAGTTCTGGCGGCGCTGGTTGAGGAAATCTCCCTGTCCGTTGGCGATGGCCACGACGCCCATTTGTGGTTGTTTCGAGTTTTGGGGCAGGACGGAACCGCCTGTTGTAATCTACTCGGTCGATGGTCATTGCTGTTGGTGTTGACTGAAAGAGGTGAGCACTATAAAGACGACGTGGTGTAGTTGGCAGAGAAAGGCCACGCCAAGAGCTCAAGCACATTCTTCTGCTAAGGCGCTATCTTGGTTGCCAGCCGCTGAAATGGGCGTCATTGAAGCAATTTTATGATGGCTGGGCACTGTGAGGATCCAGCACATCACACCTTTCAGAGACACCCTTGCTTACCTCAAACTTCACATCATCCTTCGAATCGTCTTCCATCATTCTGATGGCTCTTCCTGCGACTGAGGACAACTTCTGTCCATGGATATGGACTAAAAGCGAGAAAATTATCCTCACATCAAAATGTGCAGAATGGGTGGCAGGAAACGCAACCATTCGACGACACATCGAACAAGAAGTTGCAGCGGCGCTCATTGAGGGTCGTGGGCAAGGCTCTAACATTAAAGTTCTTGGAGCATTTGTTGTGCAGGTGGGATGAATTCCGAGGCTCGCATGTTTACATTCGCTCATGTGGTCTTGTCAGAGGGTACAGACTTGGTTCGGCAACAACAACACCATTCGCACTCAAACCCACCTGTACCTCCCGATATCGCAATCAAATGATCTTTGATCGCCCCCCTGGGGTGATTCCCGTTCCGGTAACTGCGAATGTTTCTACGCCTGCGAACCGTAGAGCCTCTACAGATATCGACTACAGATACCTTGTAAGGTAACGTTAGAACGGGTGCTTATGTACAAGTCCCCTGGCCCCATCCCCGACTTCCCCGAGGCCCCGGCCCAGCCCTCCTCCGCGCTTCCCCGGCTCACGTGAACGGATTCCCGCGCCGCGCCCCCTGATGGCCGCCCTTGTTGGCGCCCCCCCGGCGCCGCCCGTCCGTGATGGCCATCCCCGCCGTCCTGCTCGCCGTCCCCGACGACGAGCTCACTGTTCCCGCTCTCCCTCCCGTTCCCGTTCCCCGATTCGCTCCGTTCTTTTTTGTATATACTTATATTACTAATGCGCATCTATCTACACAATTCGTCCGTGTAAGACGTGCTCTGTGGTGCCCCGACCACCCCCTGCCCCCCGCCACTGCCCCCCGCCCCCGCGTAGGGAGGGCGGGAGGTTATGTCAGCATACTCAACGCCCCGGCGGAGGGCGGAACTCTGATGGCGCGAGCGCCGCCACATGGACAGGCACCGCGGCAATGATTGATGCAGCGCGCGAGGCTCGCGCCATCAGCGCGAGGCCTGTGCCATCAGCGCGAGGCTGCCGGCGCCGGCGCCTCAGAATCAACGCCTCGGATTGATCGCGCTCAAGCGCCACCAAGATAATCGATAATGATTGCACTGTTTATCTCATGAACAGGGGGATGGAAGTGCTGCCTTACCCCCATGCCCATCTCTCAGTCTAGCAGTGGGAACCGAGTGTCAGATGGGGTCACCATCTTGGGCCCACGCAACAGAAGCAGAGGTGGGAAAAACAAGGGGCTGGGTGGACGTACCTCCAAACGGGAGACGATCCGCGCTGTCGATCTAGATGCAGCGGATGATGCAGTGCGGAGGCGGCGCGAAGACCTTGTCAACAGTACGTTCCATGCACATATGCAGCAGCCAGAGACTTACCAGTACATAGATCTCAGTGGCTTAGATCGGGCTGCTGCTATGGCTGCGTTCGAAATAGATGATATGCAGGGCCCCAATATCAACGTCGGAGACGTCAGCAACACAACTGATGGCGGTGCAGTGGAAGGCGACGACGAAGAAAATGCTTGGGCGGACGACGCAGATGTTGAAGCTTTCCGTGTGGCTCTAGAAAATAATATGACAACAGGGTGAGTGCAAAGATCTATGACCAGGGGCAGAAATAACATAGTATGTCTAGCATGCGCCCTGACGAGCGTTCCTGGCGTGATCGTCTCCGCACGCAAGACGAGAACTGGCAGCGCGTTTTCCCGTATGTGAAGGCAGCATACCTGCGGTGGAAGTATGGTGTTCCGCGTCGGCAAGAGGAGCGCAAGCGCGCAGCTCCCGAAGAAGACACACCTTCGGAAGAAGAGGCGCCGCCTGAGCAACACACAATTGTGTGTGTCGACCTGTACAGCCTGCGGAAGAACGTCACAGTGGAAGTATCATCTGGGCAGTGGACATTGGAAGCACTGGCCTTGGCCGGATACCTCGGCAACACCCCGGTCGGGCCGTTGCTTGCGATATCCTTCGAGACGCTGGAACTGTTCCGGTGCCTGAAGCTCGTCAAGGCATCCTTCAGCACAGAGGCCTTCGCTAAGCTCATCTGTTACAAGTATTATGTGAGCCTCTTGATCTTATTAATAGTCTTCAAGCTTACCTGGAGATAACAGATGGTATACCGACGCCACTATCGCACGGCACTCGCAGATGCTTTCGACATCTATCTAGAAGTTCTTGATGACGTCGATGCCGAGATCCAGCAGCGGCTCGGGCGCGGTGATCCGAACTGGCGTCCGCGCTTCGGATGCCCGCCATGTGGATACAAGGTACGTCTCCGGTCCGATCTACGCGACGTGCCGAGCGCGTGCCCGGCTGACCAGGTGCCGACCAGCTGGAAGGAGAGGCCCCTCTCCGCTTCGAGCGCATGGGTAGCATGGATGCAAATAACTCCCTAAAAAGGCTCCTTCGTAAGTATCGAATGGTTGGTGACCGGCGACACTACAAGAACACCTACTACTTGGGGCCACCATTCGTTGATCAATTCGCGAACCAAGTGCCGGCGCGCCAGGCACAGCCGAAGCCGACCGTTGATCTCGGAGATGATGGAGATGACGTCGATGCCATAGAGCCGGCTCCCGAGCCGGTGCCGGGTCCCGCGGACACAGAAGGCGATCCCACGGATGGAGAGGCGGGCGCACCGAGCCCGTGTGCCACGAATTGGAAGGCGGCTGCGGCAGACGAGAAGAAGCACATGTGGGGGGGCTTCGACGAGACGGGGATCTTCGCCAGTGCATGCAGGCATGGTAGGATCCTCTGGGTCGCGGACATGATCCGGAGTGGTGAACTGTAAGTAATGATGACTAGGTGGGACGCGTAACTGACGGATCATTCACAGCGCTAAGTACGGCATCGCGATGGTGGACAAGATCAACACCGAATTGCCCGGCAACATACTCCTCGGGTACGACATCGGCTGCGTGTTCCAAGGCACCCTCGCGCGCAGCAGCGCTGGTCCCGAGTTCCGGAGGCGCGGGTCTCTGTGCATCGTCAATGCTTTCCACGGCTACTCTCACTCTTACATCTGCCAGCTTCACCATCATCCTAATGTCATCACCGGCGCCGGCATCGAAGATCTGGAAACAATGGAGCGCATATTCAGCGGATCAAACGCGCTCGCTTCGATCATCCGTTACGCGAGCAAGTACCGACGGCACAGTCTGATTGTGCTCTATTTCCGTCGCTGGGATGAAGAGAAGTATACAAATCTCGCTGTGTTCCTGCGCAACAACTTCCAACAGGCGATGAAGATCATCGAGGAGTCCGAGGAGTTCTTGATCACTGTACTGCCTCGGCTCCAGCTGACAGAAGCGCAGCTGATCGAAGCAGCCGAAGAGGAGCGCCTCTATTTTGCGACCCTGCGCGACGAAAACCCTGATGATGAGTGGGCTTTGAGCTATGTGGAGCGGCTGGAGGACCTCAGAGTGATGAGGTGTGTCCCTTTCTTTCGAAGATGCGACACAATATTGACCCGCGCGCAGCGAGGAATATGCACAAAAAACTCGCACAGCTACAAAGCGCGCGACCCGCAACCCCGCGACCCGCGCGTTCATGCTGGGGCAGCCACCGCCAATGGGCGCGGGCGCGGGCACGAGCGAGGGCGCGGGTGCAGGCGCGAGCGAGGGCGCGGGCGCGGGCGCGAGCGAGGGCGCGGGCGCGGGCACGCGTGCGGGCGCGAGCGCGGGCGCGGGCGGCTCTTCGTCCTCCGACGGCTCCGGGATTTCATTTCAGGTCCCGTACACAGGCCCGATCACTGACTACAATGCGCACGCTCGGGAGACGCGGCGGACCGAGAGCACGAACCGCGTGCTGCGCAAGCGGATCAACGACCTCGATCAAGAGCTAGCCGAGATCGAGGACACCTGGAACATGACGCGGTGGCTGCCCACTGACACGCGCTACACAAAGGCAAAGGCGTATATGGCGACTCGGCGTTACCATCAGGCGCTGGGAAAACTTCAACGTCTGGTTATTCAACGCCTCTTCGAGCTGCACAAGCTTCATCTCGCGCAGACAGGTGAGTGATCGTGTGATCGTACGACTAAGCGCTGATCGGGAGCGCATCATAGGGTACAAAATGCGCTCTCACATTGCGAAGAACATGCAGAAGAGGTCGGCGGCGATCCGGCGGGCAATCGCAACGTATAACAAGGCGGCCGCAGTGTTACAGAAGCCCCTCGTCGACTGGAATCAGGTCTCCCATTACTCCTTTGTTCGCGAGTTTGCTCTCCTGCACGGATCATGGAATGACGTCAGCGGTAAAACCTGGGCGCGGCCGGAAGTCCGGGAGGCGATCGGGACCTGGCGGCGCTTGCAGCGGGCTCGCGAAGAGATCCAGATCGTGTATCGCGATGCGCGCCGCCTCCACACACACATACGTGACGAGCAGCAGGACTTCGCCGCTGTCCTCAAGCAACTCGAGCAGTCCGACGACATCCTCTATGGGCCGACCCTGGACTTTGTCCGGCACCGCGAGGCAGCTAACGCGTACAATCTAGCGTTTCTCGAAGACTTACATAAGGACCCTCGCTTCGAGGGCGAGAAGACGCCGGGCCGCCGCGAGGGAAGGGAGGCCACTCCGGAGCAGTCGATCCCCCGCATTTCCCCAGATCCGAGCGCGATCGAGGTGGAAGTAGGGATTGAGGGCACGTATGACGATGAGGCACAAGCGCAAGCAGGCGCGCTGCTCGATTACATAGCGCAGTAGTATAGATCGCACCTGAGACACGCTAGCGCTCGTCAAAAACAGCGTGTAACGAGTACAAAAACATAACTACCGATCTATCCTTTCTATTTGGACACCTAAAAATGAACGAGATGTAGTCTGTATGGCTGACCTGGTGCGCTCTAGGTAAAATTTCTATCTGGATGTTCCTATAACAGTGCTAGCATGGTTTGTGTGTGTTTCGTGCATGAAAGGCATGACCCTCTGCACACAACGTCGCTGCATTCCATGACGTACTAATGCACTCATAATCTGATGCATCAAATACCCGGGCTGCACGCCGGAATGCATGACAGATGCACGCCCCGCATTATTTTCCTGCCTGGATGTCAGGGGAAGGCTGCAAGGCATCCGAAGAACACATTTTGCGCAAGATCAATGCGGGGAAGCGTGGGCGCTAGCCCGCCCTCTCTTGCTTCTCACCATCGATCGCCCCTTCCTCTGCGTCTCCTCCTCTTCGCCGCTGCCGCCACACATGCACAGTGCGTCAAACCTTGAGTATGCCTCCCTCCAAGGTCCGTGGTATGTCGTACTGGGCCCGAACATGCGCGGCGTGATGCCGGACATCACCAATACCCGGTGAGTTCTTCAATTCAATGCTCTCTCTCACAGCTGTCGCCTGCTTACCCACGCTGTATAGGCCACAGACAGGGGTCGGAAACAATCCCAACATCTACCCGATTGTGGTATGCTGTGCGCACCGCGACGACGCGGAGGCCATCAACGGCCTCAATCGCACTGTCTTTCACGTCACCCCCGCCAATGACGTCCATCTCGCCGCGTGGCGTGTGCAGGAGGCGAACATCCCCCTCCGCGGCTCGCCCGTTTACGGTGTCCGTATCGCCCTCGATGGCCGTCACACAGGCCTTTTTATCGGGATCCCTTGGTAAGGACATCTTCTCGCGCTGCATGCGTTGTATTGACCTCATCTAAGGACCCATGTCGGTTTTCAGATCGGAGACGGCGAGCCTAACGTCCAACAGAAAGGCTGGTGCAAGCGGTTCGACCTGAAGGGTCTCCCCTTCGCAAGCGCCATGGCCTACATGATGGTGAAGAAAGGCCATAACTTTCCCATCGACTTCGACGTCGAGAACCCCATCCCAGCCCGCTCCGCGCCCGACCCGCGCCCTCCATTCCCCGCACCCCTGCGCGCGCCTCGCACCCTCGCACCGTCGTTACCCCCGCCGCGAAGCTTTGTCCACTGGTCGGCTCCCACCCCATCGCGCGGGAGTCAGCGCGAGCAGGCGCCACCTCTGTCAGGCGACGCGCTCGCACACGGTATGTCATTCTGCTCTGTGGGCGTGACATGGACTGACTAGCCACAGCCTTCCAGCAGGGCGCGAGTATTCGGGACCACGCGGTGCTGCCCGCACGCCACCACGGAGACGTTGAGAGCTGCGGCGCGCTCGCCGCAGCTATCCGTCTGCTCTTTATCTCCCCCGAGGAGGTTGTGGGGGTGCTCGTCCATTTCCCGTCTCGCTCGGGCCGAGGGCCGAGCAGATTCTCTTGGAGCTTGACCCGGACGGTACGCAGCTCATCTTCATTCTGCAGATGTTTGCTGGTGCGGCCTCGCCAAGGAGTTGCGTACGACGGCCACAAGCACCTCGGCTGGGATGGGGTGCAGCTAGAGCGTCTATACGACGCTATCTTGTATCCGCTCGATAATGATGAGTAAGAAATGGATCATTCTTTTCGCTCACTTCATCACGTGCTCTAGTCAACAAGTGAGACCTGGGCAGATTTTTTTCGCTCCGCCCTAGGTCCCTCCCAGCATCCAGCCCTGCCACTCCCACACCCTGCTTCTTTTCCCGCCCTCCCTGCGCGTCCCTTCCCCGCTCTCGGCATGGCCCGCAACAACGCAGACGCCCCCGCGTCAAAGAACCATGGCGGTATCAAGAAGTTACCTAAGGCTGCGCGCAAGCTGGGAAAGCGGCGCATCAAAATGCCGTGGTCGTCGCAGCGCCGAGCACGGCCGAAGCTCTCTTACATGGAGAAGAAGGCCATCCGCGAGAAGTCGAGGCTTTACAAGAACACGCTCAACCAGAGGCTTGACGCCATCCGCGACGAGGTCTGGGACCACGCCGTCGAGCTCCATGACGAGCTGGGTAAGCATAGCGCGGTATGGTACTACCGGCTCATTCTCCACCAGAGCAAGTTTCGCTTCAAGGAACCGCGGGCCCTGTCGCTATGGAATGCCTTCGTAAGCAAGGAGCTTCGCCTCCATAACAAAGGTGCGTTTATTTTCATCTGCAGTGCCATAACTAATGGACATCTGTCAGAGATGAATACGAACGACCGCGTGTCGTCCGAGTTCATCAAGAACTTGGCCGACCGCTGGCACGCGATGTCCGAGGAGGAGCGGGAGGACATGTGCCGCGACACGGTCGAAGCGCTCAACGAGCGGCGCGAAGAGCGGGGGCGCGCCATCCCCAACATCGCCATCGCGAATTTCAACGATTCGCGTGCGACGTTGATGGCGGTGGTCGAAGAGGTGCGCCACCTTCTTTCTTTGCACCCCCTCCCCATTGAAGTCCACCAACGCCCCAGCTTGACGGTCTCCACGAGCGCACCGGCGTGGAGGTCCTGCTCGTCGCGGTGCGCGGCGACCGGGCAAACTACCTCAAGCCCTGGGTCTACCGGTCCAGCGAGCGCATCGAGGAGTTCATCGAGCTGCTCACTGGCAAGGCGTTGGGCACGCTCGCCGCGCGCATCGAAGCCTGGTGCCTCACTGGTCTCAATGGTACGTACACGCAAATTCTAGCCGTGTCTTCAAGTACTTATCATAGTGCTGTTGCATAGGGTTGACGCAGAAGCACAAGAGCACCGTCCTGGACCTGAAGTCCAAGATCGGTGCTCTCATAATGGAGAAGCTTCGTAAGTTCTCGCTTCCTCGTTTATTCTACTCGCTGATTGGTGTCCATTAGAGGCGATGTCCACACGGGGGAGCCCCCCCGCGATGTGGTACAGCGACTTCCCCAAGAGAATTACCTACAAGTTCGGCGTCGTCCTCGAGAACTGGCCACTCGAGACCTTCCAGGCGCCCGGCCGCTTCAACTCCCTCAAGTTTCTCAACGTGCTCCGCTCAGCATGGGAGAGCGGAACGACGCGCTTTCGGTCGCTCACCAACGAGGAGCTCCTCACTTGGCGTCAAGCATACCACGCCGGCCTGAACCCGGTCGCTGTGACGTTCAACGCGGACAGTATCACCTCTCTCCAGGTGCGGGCGCCCAACCCTGAACCCACCATGTCTCCCTCCGCCTCGCGCGCGACCTCGCCCGCGTCGTTCACTCATCCTGCGCCCGCGCCCGCGTTGTCCACCTCGCCCGCGCCCACTTTGTCCACTCCCGCTCCCACGTCGTCCACTCCCGCGCCCACGTCGTCCACAGGCTCGCCCGCACCCTCCACCTCGCCCGTGTCGTCCGCCCCTCCCGCGCCCGCGTCGACCATCTCGCTCGCACCCGCGTCGTCCACCTCACCCGTGCCCTCCACCTCGCCCGCGCCCGCATCCGTGTCGTCCACCTCGCCTTTACCCGTGCCCGTGTCGTCCGCCTCGCCCATACCCGCGCCTGCGTCATCCACCTCGCCCATGCCCGCGTCCTCCACCTCGCCTGCGTCCTCCGCCTCGCCTGCGTGGTCCATCATGCCCCCTCCCTCCGCCCCGTCCGCGTTCTCCACTGCCACCTTTGTGTTCCAGGCCACGCCCACGTCCTCCACGTCCTCTGCGCCCCCTCCGCCTGGTATGGCTACCGCTGGGCCTCTCGGCACTGTCCCCGACCCCTTGTTCAACCACGTTGCGGGAGGTCAGGGTGTTCTCCTTCCGCAGAAGCGCCCCCGCAAGCCCCGCAAGGACAAGGGCATTCGTAAGGGTCCCACTGCTCGGACGCTTGCGCGCAGGGCTGCCGAGGCCGCCGCGAACGAGAACACTACTTGATGTCCCTCTAGTACGATACTGTATACATTGAACAATTATGTAGTAGGTCTTAGTCGCCGTTCAAATGATAAGTGCATACATGTCACCTTGAAGGGACTGATGATGTGTGTGTTATTCTAATCTTCGTGCCTGAATGATAGCTCCATAAACTCCTTTGTTGGTCAACATGGTAATGAAAGTACATGTCTGCCATACAATACACCCTACAGTACACCAAAGTAGAGTCTTCACGGATATACAATGCTAATTATAACTACTATGTGAGAGGTGCGCGAGACCGACCATCTTGGTGGCGCTTGAGCGCGATCAATCCGAGGCGTTGATTCTGAGGCGCCGGCGCCGGCAGCCTCGCGCTGATGGCACAGGCCTCGCGCTGATGGCGCGAGCCTCGCGCGCTGCATCAATCATTGCCGCGGTGCCTGTCCATGTGGCGGCGCTCGCGCCATCAGAGTTCCGCCCTCCGCCGGGGCGTTGAGTATGCTGACATAACCTCCCGCCCTCCCTACGCGGGGGCGGGGGCAGTGGCGGGGGGCAGGGGGTGGTCGGGGCACCACAGAGCACGTCTTACACGGACGAATTGTGTAGATAGATGCGCATTAGTAATATAAGTATATACAAAAAAGAACGGAGCGAATCGGGGAACGGGAACGGGAGGGAGAGCGGGAACAGTGAGCTCGTCGTTGGGGACGGCGAGCAGGACGGCGGGGATGGCCATCACGGACGGGCGGCGCCGGGGGGCGCCAACAAGGGCGGCCATCAGGGGGCGCGGCGCGGGAATCCGTTCACGTGAGCCGGGGAAGCGCGGAGGAGGGCTGGGCCGGGGCCTCGGGGAAGTCGGGGATGGGGCCAGGGGACTTGTACATAAGCACCCGTTCTAACGTTACCTTACAAGGTATCTGTAGTCGATATCTGTAGAGGCTCTACGGTTCGCAGGCGTAGAAACATTCGCAGTTACCGGAACGGGAATCACCCCAGGGGGGCGATCAAAGATCATTTGATTGCGATATCGGGAGGTACAGGTGCTCAAACCCAAAACCCAAAGTTCACCAAAGGCCGGAAGAAGACTGCATACTGGCTGTGGAGGGAGGATCCAGATACCAAGGAGGCCATTGGGTCCATGGGAAGGGACCAGAACGACACCTCTGTTGGTGCCGCATCTGCTATAGCCAGCAGGATGTGGGAAGAGTTGTCTGAGGAAGAGAAGCAGCCTTGGAAGGAGCTTGAGCACAGGCTTAGGAATGATGGTGGGACTGATGAGGAGAAACGCCTGTGAGTAACGAAATCATATTTGAGAATTTGGGCCCACAATAGGCATTTTAGATGGGCAGAGAAGAATGCTGCTCGCACGATGGAGGACGTCGTTGAATACCTCATGGCAAATGGCAACATGCCTTGCTTTGTGTATGGCCTTAGACGGGACAGCAATGGACAGATCAGACATTTGGTGTATGTAGTCCGCCCCATTTAAGTTCCAAAGATGGCAGTTGACATGCATACCAGGTCCTCTGTGACAACATACTTGAACAAAGCCTCTGTGAGAGGGGAGAATGGACCTCGTTGGCCAGAACCTGACAAACATCCCAAATGGGACGATGGACCTTTTGAGGTTCTCTCCTCTCTATTTCATTCCATTCTGGAGGGAGGGACACCAGATTCATACAGAAAGACTTCTGGGGTGAGTGCAGCAGCATTCTGTAGGACACTTCAACTAATACTGTGTATGGGATCAGATCAAAGTGAAGGCGTCAAAGCCTTCTCAACCAAGAGATGTTCCGTTTGAGTGGCGTGACAATCTGCCGGTATTGTTCATGCCAACTGCTGAACAGTGGCGAGGGGGTCTGAACATCAAGACTGTTATGACAGCCTGGTTCAACATCCATATCGGTGAGCCACAACTTTGTCACAATAGGTCATATAACCTGATTTAAAATAGACCTGGCCATGGGCCATGGGACACGGTCCGTCCACCACCCACCTTGGCGAATTCTCGCTGCGGAGTTGCAAAACGTCTTTGGCCTGGGCTGGTACACCCCAAAGCTCAGCCTTATCCTGAAAACGTTACAGCAAATCAGTGATGCAGACCTGATCGAGTGGGCTGAGCTCATCATTCAAAGAGAGAACATAGCTTTGGCATCTTTGAACTCCATTGATGAGGCTTCCACTGGTTTGGATCCAGGAAGCCGTTTCTTCCCACCAGAAGGCCGCTTTCACCTACGACTTGTGTGGGCTGGGCCACGGGGCGCAGAAACACTGAAGGAATCTACATATAGAACATTGAAACAGCCAACACAGCCCGAGACCAACCTCCGACAAGTCACTGAGAATGCAGAACACAAAAGGGCCAAGGCAAAGGGGAAACGCCGGCAAAAACAGCAGACAAGACAGCAGGAACACTCGACCACGCTCCAAGATGGTCCGTCCGACGACGATGGAGAACATATTCACATTCCCCACATGTCTTCGAGCGATGAGGAAGTGGATCTCCCCCAAGGCTCCCAACTAGGAGGGGAACAGCAGCATCCACATCCCCACAGCGATGGTGTTGTTGACGACAACGACGACAACGACACAAATGCAGTGGAAGCTGCTGTGGCAAACATCAGCAATGTCTCTTTCAGTGATGCCCAACCCCATGACCTTCCAGCGTCCCCTTCAGCTCTCAGTGATGGCAACATTGACGAACGTCGACTGCCTCCATCTCACGCTCTGAAAATGGCCTTTCCAAATGCAAGGTCCAACTTCCTCAAGTCTTTACAGAGCGAGTATGCACAACCCTACCAAGACATGCTAACCAGGGTCCACAGTGGTGTAGGCCAATTATTGTAAATGATGGCTATAATAAACTGATAAAGACACCCACACAGCTGGATGTGCAGGTCGATGTGCCACCCAACGAGTCTGCACCTTGGGCGACATGGAACAACTCGAACGGATATGTTGGAGGGCTGCTATATCGCGATGAAAGTGCATATGGTCTTCTCTTGGACTGGCTTCGCAAGGAATCTGTGCAGACAACAAGAACACCTATACAGGTTCAGCAGTTCTGCCTCGCCATCGGACTGCTAATGCGGGACCTACAGTTTCTAAACGAATTCATCCCAGACGAAGAGGAAACCCTCATCCCCAGCTTCACGCTCGACCACTTCCAGTTTTGCACTCTGGGCCAGACCACTCTTCTGCCAGACGACAATTCCTTTGTTACAAGGATGTCTGCTCTGGAAACATTCGCAAATGCATACCACCCAGCTGTTACCAGTCACCCCCCAAAGCCTCGGCCTGTTCCTAGGAGGCGGGCTGAAGTGGAGAATAATGGGAACTCAGTTGCTTCTAGATCTGCACAACCTCCCCCCATACCATCGTCTGTGCAATCTATATTGCATGTGGCAGCCCCTACCCGACGAAGCAACAGGCTCCCAGTCCCTGCAGCAAAGATGAAGGCAGCTAGAGATGGTGGCGAGAATGGTTTTGATGAAGTCTCAACAACACCTATGTCAAAGCCAGTCAGTCATTCAAAGGTGCCACAACACAAGAAGAAACGACGTGCAAATATGGATGAAGATGCCGCATCAAAGAGGCCTCGTGGGGCAGCCAACACTTAGTGGCAACAATTCATGGACAGCAAAAGTTTGTAGCTATTTCTCTACATCGCTAGAATATCCAACACATCGTCTAACCTGGGTATCATAGTCACATCAAATGCTGGAAGTCCACCTTCTGACCAGACCTTTATCATCTCCCTCCTATTGTACCAGGACATAACTGTACGGCAACCATTCACCTGGGGAACTCCATGTTCTATGAGGTTCGCCAGTAATAGGACAACAGTACCAGGGGAATAGCAGAAGGAACAGCCCAGACCACGGAGGCCAAGGTATCCATCAGTTCCATATGTACCCAGAGTTACAAGTAGATCGAACATGGAGGTGAAGCTGTTGATATCAACATGGTATGGGGTTATACGGTCATGGATGATTTGCAGTGCGATCCCTGTGACTGGCCAGGAAGTTTGACATCCAAGGTGGGAATGGAAGTGAGCTTGGAGAACACTCCACTGTGCAGGATGGAGCAGTTTCAGAAGTGCGTCCAAAAGTGCCCCAGGCCGTTGAATATCTTGCACCCATTGAGTAATTTCTGGGCGTTTCCAGTTCGCACTAGCCTGGACATTTGAGATCTACAAGCACTGTTAAAATAATATGAAGGTTCCAAAAGCAATATTGCTTACATCGTGCTTGGTAAATGGTGATATCTTGAACGGTCCAATATCGCATATACCAGCCCCATTGTTCTTGCACTTCCGGAAATGGGTGGTGTGAAGACGCCAGTTCAACTTATCATCGCTGGGTGGTTGAAAGAGATGTCTTATCCTGTCGTTGGCCGCATTGAGCTCGTTCTGCACACAGTCAGATTGTGTTGTGGTCAATGTTGGAACGACGCACCTGCAGAGCTGTTGTGAGGATAGCTGGGAGTACCCAAGCCAGCACGCGTTCGTCTTCGTCTTCAACTACAGCTGCATTTCTTTGCGCCGCTGGAATTCCAGAGTCTGTTGGCAACGGCACAGGGAAAGCACGGTTCCGGGCTTCAATTTCTTCCCAGCTTGGGCAACCGTGCGCCCTAGGCACTGACTTCGCGAACGCCTCCAATTTGAAGGGCACCTTGACTACCGCAATATGAGGAGGTGACTAATTATATATGAAGTCGCACATACCAGTGTTGCGAATGGCAAGGGCCACGACATCAGCAGCTCGAACACAACCTTCATGCAGCACTATATCGTCGCCTTCATGACATATCTCCGGTGGGTACGGTTGACTGGGGAACCGGCTGTGGTGATTCAGACGAGCGCGTACATAAGTTGGGAGGAGGCGGTGAGCTTGGTTTAAGAACGCGTCCTCCATGGGTGGGGGGGGGAGGGGGGGAATGGGAAGCACACGGAGAGGCAATGTGGACACGCCAACCTTTAGCTATGTGTGGGAGCACCGCGCCCCACGATGCGACCACGTTCCTTGAGGGTCGTGGGTACACTGAGGCTGAGCGCCCGCGTCTGATGGGCGTAGGCACTCCGAGCGCCCGTCTTTGATGGGCAAGGGCACTCCGAGCGCCCGTGTTTGATGGACGTGGGCACTCCGAGCGCCCATGTTTGATGGGCGTGGGCACTCCGAGCGCCCGGGTATGGCGGGCGTAGGCACTCCGAGCGCCCGTGTCTGACGGGCGTAGGCACTCCGAGCGCCCGGGTATGGTGGACGTGGGCACTCCGAGCGCCGGGGTATGCTGCGCATAGGCACTCCGAGCGCGCACGTCCAATCATTGTTTGGAGGCTGGGCCCACATATTTTGAACATAGCGCCTCCAACTTTCGATTGCGTGACACATTTCTGAATGCGCGAGTGTAGAATACGATATGCTAATTAAAGTTACGCCGACCTACGCCGTTGTCTCATGGGCATATGGCCTTCCATCGCAATGTCCTTGTCCCTACCGAGAGGCACCTCCGACGTTGCTCGAGTCGCCAATACCGCGGTACTGTCTTCAATTATACGCCATGGAGGGAGGCGTGGCCCGATGAGTCGATCGGAGGGTGATTCGTGCCGTTCCGCGCTTTCCCGATGCAGCGCAGTGGATCCTGTAGGATCGGGTAAGTTGCAAACATTTTCAAAGCTCTCCGATGACGAACCTTCATGTGTAGGAACAGGCACCGCCCGCTCCCCAGATCCCGTCGGTGAAGGAGACCGCTGGCTAACTTCCATGGGCATATGCGACGCCCTGTCCGATGTTGCGCCGGCGCAGCTGGAGGCGTGTTCATCCGCTTTCTCGTCCGACGAAGACGATGCGTATGATGGCAGTCGAGGAACCACCATCAACAACCTCGGAATCAGCGGCGATGGTGAGGGAGAAGTTGGTCGTGCCCGATCTTCGCTACCATGTGCGGGTATAATTGGGCCTGCCGATGCACTGGGCAGAGCGAAAAGAGGTGCGGGGATCGTAGTGTGAGGGGGCACGGGTGGCGAGGCGGCAGACAATGATACAGGAGGCGTCGTGGCCGCGGATTTCGGAGGTGGGGGCGGACTATGAAAAGACGGGGTGGGAGCGGGCAGAGTCGCGTCGAAATTTGTCATAAAATGGGGGGTGGAGGGGGCGGTTCGTTGAAGTCCGCCGTCGCATCGAACACGAAAGGCGAGAGAAGCGTCGGCGCCGTCATCAGTGTATGGTTGACTTGCTCTAGCTCTAGGACTCTGGCAGTCAACGCGGCAACGTCCTCTTGAAGCCCCTGGTTCTGTGCAAGTGTGCGTCGCACCAGCTCGCTGTTGTTGGCAATCTCAGTGCGAATCGCCTCCAAGTCGGCCATGGTCGCTGGCCGCGATGCTGCTCTGCCTTCCCAACGCTTGTGCCCGTCGACAGAGGGCAGGGTGGACTCTGGAATCGCGAAGAAATCGCGTCCTGCGTTTAGTTAACACACCTTCAATATCGAAACGTTGTCGCATACCTGGGACTCGAGATGGAATGTTGTACCTTGCTACGGAGGGTCCTGGCAGCGCGCTCTCCGCCTCCATATCTTCTTCGCTCTCCACATCCGGGCTGCGGATTCGCGCCCGTTTGCGAGGGCGCGGCGGCTGCGCAATGTCTTCCATACCAGCATTTTCGCCCTGCGGTTCGTTCGCTGTGAATGAATAACATCAGTCGCTCGTGGCCGTGTGTTCGGTGCGCCTGTGTCCCACCTTTACGCAGCTGCTCCAGCCATTCTTCTTCGGTTTCAACTAAAATACATAGCATGAGTTTGTTAACGACCGATTCGATTATCGTGACTTACAAAAGCCCTCCTCGTCATCGCTGTCGTTGTAGAGCCGCCCCTTCGGCTTGTTCCTGTCGTTGGGGTTCCATTCCGGATCCCCCTGAGATATAATCAGCACCAACCGGGTATAGCATGATCCCATACTCACTGGCGCAACATCTGTGTCATCGAGCGTAACCGCGCCCACAGGGTACGGAATGAAGCCGTTGTCCCGGAATTCCAATGTGTCGGGTCGAGTGCGATTCTGTGCCGCCTCGTGCTCTTCTTTCCCTGCAACCCTCCAAATCTCAGAGAGATATCTGATCCAGGTTGGGGTATCGTCTTTCCGTGCATTGCGCCACTTCCTCGAATACAACGTCACATCGCGGAAGACGTTCGGATTGGCCGTCATAATCCCCACGCGAAGCATGCGGGTGCGGACGAGGACAGATGTTGGATACCCGCCTGCGATGGCCGGGACGACGTCACATGCAACGCGTCGGTCCCGGCAGCACACACATGCCGTGCCCCCCAGAGGCCAAAACTGACATGGTGTTCCATGCCGCTTGCAGGGGCCGCATTTCATATTCTGCAAGTTGCACGGGGGATTAGGTGAATATAGGAAGGCATTTATCACAAAACCGACTTACCTGCGGCAGCGTCGCCAGCGGGTAGTATGTCTTGAATTGGCTGATAGGAACTGGCGGGGGAAAGTACCTCTCGTGATGCACAAAAGGACTTGCCTTCTGCTTTCTGGTACTGCGGCGTTTCTTTTGTCGAGCCTGACCCCCAGACGTCCCACGCGATGCGGCACGAGACGTAGCACGAGACGTGCCGCGAGATGTCATCCGAGAGGATGCGCGAGAGGACGCGCGAGAGGACGCGCGAGAGGACGGCCGAGATGTCGCCGGAGATGTTGCACGAGATTTAGAATGGGATGTCGCTCGAGAGGCCATGCTCGGGGTCCTCGACGGCTTCCGCACAAGCCGCTTGTTAGGCCCGCGAGGATTCACCGGTGGGCTGGGGGACACTGAACCATCTAAGAAACGAGCGTTAGTTGCAGCTCCGATCTGAACACTGCGTACGAACCGTCGCTCTCTGCACCACGCCGTTTGCGCTTCTTGTCTGTTGAGGACGAAGAGTCAGATGATATGGTGACGGTTCATGGAAGACTTACTGGTGTCGGGGGGAGACACGTAGTCCAACTGCTGGGCACGCGCAGGCCTTTTCGCCTGGCCATCACGCCCAGGGGTGCGTCCCCGCTTGACGACATCCTGGACGTGGCTACCGTCTGCAAAGGAGGTATAAGACAAGGCGGGAACGCGGGCCGTCTATGAACCCACCGTCTCCACCTGAGCCACTGGGTTGTGGGGACCGTGCCACGGATTTCCCCTTCGCCCGTCGACGCTTCTCCAGCTGCTCCGCAGCAGATGGCGGCGGCGCATCCTTGATATCGTCCCCACTGCAACCCAATTGTGAGTCGAGGACGGCAGCATCTGAACAAATACATTAAAAAACGGCATAACGATAGGTCTAGGACTTACCTCGCGTCTCCTTTCCGCTTTTCCCTAACATTACCGTTAGCTCAAAAGATTGCTGCAGGTTCGGAAGCGACTTACATTCGAAAACCCAACCATCTTGTAGGTCCTTCAGGGGCACGAAGCCGATCTTCCAGTCGTCATCGCCGGAAATGGGGTAGCTGAAGGGAAAGCCTTCCTCCCGGGGATCCTCCTTCCCGAACGCCCGGACGTTCCAAGGATTGGGAACGTATGGCACACCTTGTTCGGCCACGAAGCCGGCGTAGTCGTACTCGTATAGCGCGCCGAGTACAAGCTTCGGCAGAATGGTGATATTCGCGTGATGGTCGGGATATATCTCACTGATTGCCTGCACCGCACTCTTCAAGCCGTCTTCCCACCGCTGCAAAACATCCCGTGGAGTGGTGGCCTTCGGGGGGAGGTGGCGGAGGGCATAGTGGATTGCGCTCGCGTGGCGGCGAAGCGTCTGTTGTACCGGTTCAGGCAAGGATGTCGATGTGTCGCCAGACATATTCGTAGACAGACTGGATGTGGAAGCTAGTCGAAGTGTGGATGCAAGCAGCAGGGATGGGCAAAGACTTGGCGGTTGGACAGAGTGCAGTTGAGCGGTTCAAGTTCGCCTACGCGTCTCGTCACATGCCCGCGTTTAGCGCCCAAACGACCGGCGCGACCATGTGACGCAAGTCTTTCTGCCACGCTTCCACAAGCCCCGGATTGCAACACTGCCAGCTCCCAACGTGTAGTTCATTGCTCCATAAACAAAATGTCACACGGTTTCACAGGTGTGTTGGTAATGTTGATGCGTTCTCACTCCACTGACACATCCATAGAACCTACGCCTTGTGTCCATCTGGAGCCGTTTCGTTGGGTTCCAGAAGACCTCCAAATAGCGACGTGGCCGACATTGAATACGGTCGACATACCATCCAACCTGAAGACACTCTTGTTTCCCCCGAGGATATTCGGATCGCGGAGCTACTTGACTACGTTCCTACCCACCCCCCTCCGCCTTCTCTTCGCGGCATGACCGGCTCCGTGCGAACCTCACATCTTCCCCCCACCGATCCGAGCACCTACCCGTCGTTCATATGGGAGCTCGACCATCGCAACTTCACCATACCTGCGGATTCCAAAATCGCGCTTCAGGACGGACGCCCCGCCTCGCTCATCCACCCTGCTGCCCCAGAAGTCCTTTTTCCCGCCTGGGCGGCCACCACTTGGCGGGCGATGTCTGAAATCTGGAATGCTCGTGATGTCTGGGTCAAAGGCTTCAACTATTGTCGGAAAAACTCGCCTTCGTCGTACCAACGCGATCTTCAGCACTTCGTCCGAGTGCACTGGTACGAGGCCGCCGCTCTGAATTCGGACCTGTTGGCACGGTGTCAACAAATACTCGGCGACAATATGGTCAACGACGAATCGTTGAATGACTGTGTCGACGTACTAAATGCCACTCTTGACCCGGAGAGCCGTCCAATAGTCGTAACCCAGACTGGCTTCTGTCCCTTTGTGCTCCAGGAGAAGACATCGGAACGCGTGCTGCGAAAAGCTTTGCGCAAGCTCGGTAACAAGGCGCATGGTCAAATAATCATCCCATGGCATCTTCCACAATCACGGCATTGGGTCACTGTCCGGCTCGACCTCGACACGCGCATGTTCGTGATCGTCGATTCCCTCCGCGGCGCCAAGTCCCCAGATAAGACCGTCTGGCAAGGTGTACAACTCCTTGGGACAGCAATTGACAAGTTTCTCGGCCTACCGGACGGCTCAGACCCCTGGATACACGACGCTACATCGATAGCTTCACCAAGGCAACGTGACGGTATTTCGTGCGGTCCGATCACCTTGAACACAATGCAACGAATGTTGTATAACGATCGGGATATTTGGACGCCGGAGCGGGCAGTAGCAAGTCGCATGGAGGTAATGGATGGCTGCGTGAAATGTTGGGAACTGGTGAGTCTTGTGCGCGATCCTCCTTCAGGTCTATTCACACATCTCCCTTCTCAGAGAGGCAGTCTGGCAAGGACAAAGACACAACATGTATTCGGCAAACTTGGTTTCTTTAACCCCGCCGGTGGCCCCGCCGTGTATGCACCTGTAAGTGTGGTTTTCACTGGTACCCAACACATCACATGAATCGTTCTTGATACAGGGTGATTCAAAGTCCACTGACGGGAATGGTGCAAAAACGCCGCTCCTGGACGCTGCGGGACACTCTTCCGAAGGCGCAAGCGAACCAGATTCGGAGAGCAGCGAGAGAAAAGCAGCACCAGGGGTGGTTCAAGACACGGTGGCGATGCGAAGGCTGCCCAACATTTCTTCCCCCATCACGATGACCACGCCTTCAGATTCATCTGTGGACGTCGGCAAGCCTCTGGGAGATGCTGCCACCAAAGAAACGTCTCTACACCCCGATGGAATGGCGGCGTTCCGGCAGATAGCCCCGTCTTCCGATGCCCCTCGCCCTGTGGCTCACGGGATGGCGGCATTCCGTCAGTTTGCCGGGTCCCCCAATATTCCTGCCCGCACCAATCCTGACAGCGTAAATGCCCCTGCCGACATCCACAAGTCTCCGCCAGATGGCGCCATCGAAGCAACGCCTCTCCGAACTGATGGCATGGCGGCGTTCCAACCCATGGCACCATCTTCCAATCTACCTCGCCCTGTGGCTCACGGGATGGCGGCATTCCGTCAGTTTGCTAGTAATCCTTCTTCCTCAGGTGTTCCATTTGACCACACTGCAATAACCGCCATGCAACGTACCCCGCAGACTGCGCCCGGCTCCGGCGATGCTATACCTCTACAGGGTATGGCAGCATTTCGGCAGATGGGAGCGCCCCCAAACAAGCCATCCTCTATTGCAACAGGTATGGCCGCATTTCGCAGCTTTTCCAAACCAAACCGGGCGGAAAGCATCTTGCACAACGAAATCGAACATTCGACGGCGAAGAAGCGCAAGCTCTCTTAGCTACCGTACATATACACAAAGTATCTAGAATGCGATCTGGATTGTATGCTATACACACACCCTACATAAGCTTTTAATCCTTTATGCTTCATTCTTCATGATGACAACGCTCGGGACGCACGGGCGTGTGCAAAATGGCCATTTCATACTGGCCCTCGCATGGTATACAGACGTCAGAGATGTGCGCTCGGAGTGCCCACGCCCATCAGATGCGGGCGCTCGGAGTGCCTACGCCCACCATACCCCGGCGCTCGGAGTGCCCACGCCCATCAAAGACGGGCGCTCGGAGTGCCCATGCCCATCAAAGACGGGCGCTCGGAGTGCCCATGCCCATCAAAGACGGGCGCTCGGAGTGCCCACGCCCACCAAACACGGGCGCTCGGAGTGCCTACGCCCCTCATACCCCGGCACTCTCAGGGAGCACAGTCATCGGACACGCGCGTTCTGAGTCCTTGCCGCCTTCAAAACATTGGCCTCTGATATGTATTACACACAACGTTCTAGCCTCTGCCACCCCCCGTAGATCATGTGTGCTTTGTATACGAATATTACATTTCCGAGACAGCAACCCAG
>NW_025954305.1:0-94325 GCF_022376455.1 Epithele typhae | reverse complement strand
CGTCGATGGTCCGGATCATCCGTGCCGGCCAGAATGGCACATAAACCGCGATTGCTACAAAGAGCGGCAGCGAGTCCAGGGCGTAGAAGAACACCTCCGTTGTCGCCAGGTGCCCGTGGTACCCCTGCGAGAGCTCGCTCACACGGTACACACAACGGACCTGTGCGAGCCCGTCAGACATGTCGAGGCGCGAGCAACGGCGGAACGCACCAAGATCCCGACCGAGCTCACGATCAGTACACCGGCCAGCGTTCGCCAATCGCGGTGCCAGGGCAGCGCCGCGTCCATTGCCCATGTGCTCGGCTCCATTTTCCTGACCCGGCAAAGGAACCGCAGCACGACGAGCATGAAGAGGAAGAACGACGCCAGCTGCAGCACCAGACCCGCCAAGAATATCTGAACGCATAGGGTACTCCTCGCACTCTCGAACGCGAAGACTACCAGGGTGCTCACATGTTCTCCTGTCTTGGACAGCTTCTGGTCCTTAGAGATTGACAGTCCCGCTCCAGCAGCCTGGACGAGGAACGTAGAGATGTCGGACACGACGAACACGACCGTGATTCGCTCCGGCGAGATGAGGAGGTGCTTGTCCGAACTGATGTACCTCGCAGGCGCCCCATAAGCATGTACTCGGACGCGATGAATGCGCATGGCTAGCAGCAACATTCCTCAGCCTTGTACACGGGTTAGAGGTGATTTTTTGCTTACCGAAAGCACAATAAACAGATAGTACGCGATGTATTTGCCTGTGCTGTCCGGATCGGAGTGCAGTCCGATACGCACCCCAAAGCCGACTACCCAAGCTGCGCCGCCACCTGCGTCAGCCTCCTCGTCTCGATCGCGCCGAGGCACACATTCACTCACCGAATTCACCGATCAACATCGACAGCATGCACCGACCGCCGTACTTGAACATGAGCCATGATTGCGCGAGCGCGACGGCGAGGACGAGCGCTGGAGGAGTCAGAACAGAGTTCAGCCGATCGTCCTACTGCATACTTGCTCAGTGTCCTCCATAAATCATTCGAAATTGTCCACGCCACAAGGAATTGTAGTGGAGGCGCTCCCATGCACACGTCCCACGACAATCATCGGCTTGACCGTACTAAGACCGCAGCTGCTTCGCCAGCCGAAGCACAATCCTCCCAGCCTGCGGTGCTTCCCTGCGCTTCCCCGCCTCGCTTCTCATCTCTCCGGTCATTATGAATAGATTCTGCCCACAGCCGTCCTGACAAGCTCCTTTCTGCGCCACAGGCCGCACCGCAGCCCGAGAAAGGCAACCGTCGTCGTTCCCCACTCTGTCGCATACAGAGCCAAGCACGGAACGAACGGACTCACATATCGCGATCGCGGTGAGCGTGTTGCTCACGATGTACCGCAGCGGGTTGTACGGGTCGTTCTTCGGGTCGGTGAACACCCACGGCACGGGCATGTACGCGCCTTGCGCTTGCTCCACGCATGCCGCGAGCACGAGCGCCGCGCTCATCCATGTCTGCACCGTTGCCATAGCAGGTCCGGGGAGGGAGGGGGAGCGCATCTTGCACAGTAACTGGGGCCCGGAAGAAGGAGGGAGATGGGGATCAGGGAAAACCGTGGAGGAGGGAGGGAGGGAGGGGGGTCGCGATGTGCCCTGCAAGCGAGGGGAAGGCGACTACCGAAGGCGTCCTTCGAAGTGGTGCGCCGCGGGTGGCAGGCGAAGGCGGATGTCGAGGACGGGGACAAACGGCAGCGGGAGGGGACCCACGCGGCCGAGCTGTGTGTCTTACATATCATTGATTCATCCCCGAGACTCAGACTCGGCGCCGTGCTGTCGAGTCGGATCCAGGAGGCCTTGGCGTGTGGGCCATGGGTCGCTTTCGGTGCGCGGATGATAGCGGCGACGCGGCATGCGTGCGCCGCTCGGAGCCTCGGAGCGCGGGGAGAGGCTCGCTCGCTCGCGCCAGGCACGCGTCTGCGCACGTCATGGCCGGGGCGTCTTCGGCGGGAGCTTGCGCGCGTTCGTTTGCCCCTGTACATACTTACGCATAGCACACTGCTACGCCGTCGAATGCACCGAGTGCCACACAACTCGAGAACACAACGCGTGTCCTGTCTGCACGTGCAGCCCGGTCGTGGCGCCATAATTTTGAGACCCCGGCGATCTCGGGGAGCAGGAGGACGTGCGGGCCCCGCGGCATGGGCATGATGACACAATTCACCCGAACCGACCGACTCTCCAACGATCTAAGAAGGGTTTGGTCCTTATGTTGCGGGTTAGACGAGGATACTTGGCCAGATTTGTGCAGGTAAAAGCCTGTAAAAGCCCGACCATTTGACCTCGAGCTCAAGCCTTTCCAAAAGGAGGGACCAGGCAGTCAAGAGTGACAAGCTGGTTGTCCGAGTGCGGGCCGTGGGGCGGGCCGCACTTCCGACTAGAGCGATTCGGGAAGTCTTAGCCAGCTGCGTCCAGCCATCCGTGGGTGCAGTTCTTCCAACTGGGGCGTTCAATATTCATTCGGCACCTTGTGCCATCTGTCGTGGGTTGGCAGAGGACGGGTTTACGAACGTGCCCAAGGACGAAGCAATCGAGCGGGCGATGACGCGAGCACGCATCATATTCTGCAGCAGAGACATGATAAACAGACAGCAAGTACAACACCATGAACCGTGGCTAGTCCACCACCACACCCATTCGTCCACCTCACTCTGCAGCGCCCCAGATGCGCACTTCGCGGCCGGTGACGCCCCAGATCTCTTTGCCCATCGGTCCGAACGCGACGTCCACGACCTCGCCGCCCTCCTCGAACCGGGCGAGCTCGTCCCACGTCTTGTGCGCGAACACGCGCAGGCCCTCCGCGCCTGCGACGGCGAGCAGGTTGGCGCTCACGTCGTACCGGACCCGGTTCACCTTGAACGCGTCCCCGAGCGCGATGCTCTTCGCCACCTTCGGCTTCCGCAGGTCCCACACCGCGACCGAGCTCAGCGAGTCCGGCGCGGCGAGGTGGTACCCGTTCTCGGAGAACGAGACCGAGCCGACCGTGAACGGCGCGGCGCCCTCGGGCGTGAGGGACGCGGCGAGCGCGCCCGTGCGCACGTCGAACACCTGGATCGTGCCCCCGGGGGTGCCGACGGCAACGAGCACGCCGTCGGGGTGGATCGCGAGCGACGTGTACGGGTCCTCGGCCTCGGGCGAGCGGTAGACCTGGTCGAAGCCGGCGAGGTCGTGCACCGACCAGGTGCGATCGAGCGAGGAGAGCGCGAGGAGAGTCCCGGACGGGTGCACCGCGAGCCCGGTGAGCTCGCCCTTGTGTGTGCGGATCGTGGCTTTGGGGATGTATTCGCCCGAGGCCTCGTCGTGTGCCCACGCCTTTGCGATCTTGTCCGCACTGGCGGAAAGCACGAAAGTGGGCTCGCCTTCGCGTTCACGTAGCGCGACGTGCGTGACCTTCTTGGTGTGACCCTTGAGCGAAGCGAGGACCTTATCCGTGTCCCTGTCGTACAGCTGGACGATTTTGTCGTTGCCGCCAGTAAGGAACTGGGACGGGTTCGTGGTCGAGAGGGCGATTGAGGTAATACCAGAGGGGGAGGGGGAGTGGAGGGTGGGGATAGTGTGCTTCGCGGCGTACCCCTTGACAGCGGCAGGAGTAGCGTACCCAGCAGGAACTTTGCGCTTTTTGCGCGTCGCCGAAAGCGCCTGGTGCGTCTCGTCGATAATCTTTAGGGTCTCTGCAGGCAGGCCTCCAGCCTCCTGGGCACCGTCACCCATCTCAACGTCTCCACCCGCTGAGGGGGCCTCCACATTCATGGTAGCAGCGACACTACCAAGCGCTCTGGGGACAAGTCGTGAGAATCTAGCGCAACATACGCGTAGGTGGCAGACTCACTCTCGTGCTGCGTCGCGCTCCTTGATGAGACGCGCCACGACGCGTTGCGCCGCGTCCTGTGCATACAGGGCATAGCTCAGCTCCTGTCGGAGGGAGTTGTACTGCTGGCGCAGAGCGAAAGTCTCCAGCATGGCCGCGTCCCACTCGTTTTGGAGCATCTGGAGGAGCGCGGGGATGGAGGTCGCATTTGGGGGCCGCGGGGGTGCGGCTTTTGGGTCTGCGTAGGTACGGATGCATGGTCACCACACGCGCATACAACAAGGACCGCTGTGTACGCACTAGCTTTGACCGTGATGAGGTCCGACTCCTCCAGCTTGTCCCCCGTGATTGGGTCCGTCCCATTCTCGTTGATGTACTTGACAATCAGCCGCCGCTCGTACAAGTGGCCGGACTTGACGGAGATGACGGGGTCCTGTGGTGGCTCGCCGGAGATGCAGCAGAAGTGGGACATGGCAGCAGAGCGGAGGTGACGCGAGATAGAGACTCGGACGTCGAGGTGAACCACTGAAGGCGTCTGGCGCCCGCCGCGCATGCCACCGCGCAGATTGCGGGCAGCCTGTTTGCGGTGTTGGCCGGCGCCTCCCCTGCGCTCCCCGCCCGCGGCGGCGCCCTGGTGAGGCGGCGTGCGTGTGCGTGCGTGCAGCCCAAGTCCTGTTTCCGCATTCCACCATGTCCAACAAGCAGCGCCTCGTGCTCTCGGTCATCGATTTCCTCAACCAGTCCATCGACGACGGCACGGTGAAGCAGGATGACAAGGAGAGCTTGGAGGTAGCCAGTGCGTCCCGCTCTCCGGCTTGCGCGCCCCCATCTCCCGCTTAACCCGTTCAATCTCTACCTCGTTCGCCCCCGCGGCCTCGCCCCCGCGCCTCGCAGTCCAGTGCATCGGCGAAGCCTTTGGCGTCGACCCCGCCGACCAGGCGCAAGTCGACCGCCTCTCCGTCAAGCCCGCGAACCTGCTCTCCATCTTCGACGTCTTCCTCAAGACCAAAGACAAGCTCGCGGGCCCCTCCGCACCCGGTCCCTCCTCCGCCGGCGCGTCCTCTAGCACCCCAACGCCGCCGACAGGTGCGGCCAAGGCGGAGGCGGAGAAGCTCAAGGCGGCGGGGAACGCGCAAATGTCCGCGAAGAAGTACGACGACGCCGTGCGCTCGTACACGGACGCGATCGCGCTCGATCCCACGAACCCGGTCTACTTCTCGAACCGCGCCGCGGCGCACTCGAGCAAGGGCGACCACGCCGACGCCGTCGCCGACGCGGAGAGCGCCATCGACGCCGACCCGTCGTTCGTCAAGGCCTACCACCGCCTCGGGTGCGTGCTTTTCGTCTCGGTCCGTGGATTTCGGCTGAGCGGCCCGCCTCGCGTTTCGTCCTCCCCTCTCGCAGGCACGCGCACTACTCCCTCGGGGACTTCAAGGCGGCCGGGCCGCGTTCCAGCGCGGCCTTGACATCGAGCCGTCCAACTCCTCGCTCAAGGTCGGCCTCGCCAACGCCCAGGCGCGAATCGTCCCCGACGACGACGAGATGCCCCCGCTCGAGGCGGCGGCGGGGACGCGCGGTGCGGGCGCAGATGCGGGCGCAGGCGGGATGCCGGACATGGGCGGTATGGCCGAAATGCTCAGCAGCATGGGCATGGGCGGTGGGGCGGCGGGTGGCGGGGCAGGCGGCATGCCCGACCTCTCGTCCATCCTCGGGAACCCGCAGATGATGTCGATGGCCCAGCAGATGATGGCCAACGGCGGGCTGGAGCGGATGATGCAGAACCCCACGGTCGCGAACATGGTGCGTCTCGGCCCGTCCCGTCTCGCCGCGCTTCTGCTCGTCACGGGGGACCGGCTGCTCACATGTCTCGCAGATGAACCGCATGCAGTCGGGCGGTGGTATGCCCTCGATGTCGGAACTCATGGGCGACCCGGCTATGCGCGACCTGTGAGTGTCTTCGATTGTGGCTTCCGTTCTTACGCTCACTGCGTTACAGCGCCCGTCAGTTCTCTGGCGGACAGTGAAGACACTGTGCATGGCTGCGGAATGGACTCTCAAGTCAGAAGCATGCACTATCCTTTGGGAACGTGATCCGGTGTATTTTGTTTAGATCAAAATGTTTTACGCTCGTGACGCCCTCGACACGGCTGTGCGACCGCCGGCACTAGGCTTTGCGTGCCCTGTGTCAAACAGTGTCTGGAGACCGCGCCTGCGCCCACATTCGTGACGTCGCAAATATGCAGGCGTCGTTGTTAGGTGCGTCGCGTTCGCCTTGAGTGTATGCACTGAGACGTTCACGGGAAACGTCCACTTGGCTGTGGAGGATGTTCCAAAAATTTCCCATTCAGATCAGGGTGGTTCTGAGCAGGGAGTCTTTGGTCAACAACTGCGCCTCAGCACTAAAGGTGGCAAGTTTGCCAGTCGTCCTCTCGGTTCCGGAGGCCCCCTCTCAGCGTCCTTCCGTCAAGCTGCCGTTTCACACGCGGGGCTGCGTCTGCCCTAGAATGCATGTTTTGCTGACGCGAGGCAGCCACGGGGCTGAGATCGGAGAGAGCCCTCCGCAACGCTCCTGCTGTAGTGAAGAGGAATTCTGCGTCTTATAATTGACCGCGTGATGTGGGGTTCCAATTAATTCCAATCACTCGTCGTAGGGAGGCTGTCTACCTCACCAAGGCTTCGACGGAAAGGATGCTCCGTGATGAACCCCGAGCCGTCGCCAGCTACTGAGTAGCTCTGATCGCCCGGGGATGACCCAGCAAGGCCGCCGCGTCGTGGTTCGCCTCGGGCGTCCCGGGTTCACTTGCGAACCTTCCTCTGAGCTTGATATCGTTCGACGAACTCATCGCGGGGAATTCTGACAGGCGTCAAGGGCTGATCCTCGGTGAGCCGCATGCACAGGCCGCTAAGGAGCGGGAGCGACTGCAAACGTGCGGCGACGACCCGACGGGTCTGCGTCCGTGGCAGTTTGTTGAAGCGGTGCTTCACGAGTTTGCCGTCCGATATTTACGTCCAGATATGAATGTTGAGTCTTCCATGCCGCTTGCAGCTGGGCTCACACACCTTCACAGCGGGGTACCTGAGACGGGAGCAGACGTTCACGACGTTCAGCTGAAACAAGCGCTCATACGTCGCCTTGGCCGACAACAACTCCATTTGACCACATCAGCAGTCATTTCAGTAAAACGGTCATGGACGGACCGAGGTTTTCTGAGACGCGATGCGCGGCAAGTGGTCTAGACGGACGTGTCCCGCTGCTCTCGGGACCGAAAGCGCCTGGGACGTTGACGATCCGCGCAGAGCTGCGTTTGGAGGCTCTGCAGTACACTGCCGTGTGGGTTTTATGTGCGTACCGTACATACGTGTCAAGGTGAGGGTTTGCTACCCGAGGGTCGCATCACTCCGCGCTCAGCCTGGTGAAGCATGATTGCACCCGCACAGCCATCTCTCACGCCAGATTTCGGGGCGCGCGAGTTGAAAAGTGCAGCGAGGCAGCGAGGCAGCAGCGCAGGACCGCGGCGAGGACGGCTTGGGCTTAAGGGCGGGCAGAGAACAACGCTGTGGGGGTGCAGAGGGAGTCAGGAGGCCAGGAGGCAAACAAGGCGGACAAACAGAGAACAATGGGCGACGGGGTGCACTCCGCCGATAGCGCGTTTACCACTCGCCGGCATTCAAGCGACAATTAATCGCATGTAAGGCGCAGTAAGCCTGCGGGGTTAATCGCGAGATTGACATCGGCAAGCTCGCGCCAGCTTCTCCCTCTCCCACCACTAACCTGAACTCATTACCCGCCGCCCAGGTGCGCAACCGGCGGGAAGCGGGACATCGAGACCGAGCGAGACCGGCGAAGCAGGCGGGCGAGGCAATACTGGGACTGACCGTGGACCGGGGCTCGGCAAGACATGGCGCTGCGGAACATGATGTCGCGAGGGCGACGAGCCGGGAATGGGAGCAGTTGTTGTGTTGATGAGATGCGGGCGCGAACCTCCGAGGCCACAATAACTACCCGCCTTCCCTCGCCGTCCTCGCCGTTGTTCCTCCGTTCTTTTGTCCGCCTTCTATATCTTCACTCCGGGCCCACCGCGGCATCCTGACTCTCCGCTCCTTCTTGCGTACTGTGTACGTCCTTCCGTCTGGCACTCCTTCATTCCCCTCATTGCGCTTGTTCTTTCACCAGCGCCTTCCTACGTATCCTCCACACGGCGCCCGCAACATGAACACAGTCACCACTAGCTACGTCGCGGTGCTACCACCGACCTCGAACACGCTTGACGGCCGCCAGCGCGCGCGCCTCATCCGCTCTACCCGCAAACTGGGGGCGGTCTTGGGCGCAACACCGCTGCTGCTTGAAGGGAACGTCCGCCCGTTTGGTTACACCGCAGCCAAGCCCCTCCCATCTCCGCCCAAACGTGACAGGAAGCGTCGTCAGGGCTCCGTATTTGGGTTCGCGCCACCGACAGAGCCGTTCTCTTACAACTACTCCTCGACGCCAGCTCTTCATCCACCTCCCTCGCCCTTCCCCGCACGTCCACAGACTCGCAGTCCTCCGTCGACTCCATGCCCTCACTCCCCACCCCCCAGTCGTTCGCCCGCCACGTGCGCGAGAAATCCAAGTACAAGGGCAAGAGCGCCCCCCTCCCCGCCCCGCTCGTCCTCCGCCTCAACGCCGTGCCCCTCCCCCATCCGATCCCCGCCTCCAGCCCGCCACACCCGACACCGGCGCGACCTTGCGCAGCGCCACCCTCCCCGTCCCCGGCCCCTCCACCCACTCCGGCCTCCCCAAGACCCCCACCACCCCCGTCACCCCACTGCGACGGAGACGCGCCGGAAGCGGCTCGCGAAGCTCAAGCGCACCCTCGGCGAGAACGTGCCCCCCGAGCTCATCATGCCCCGCAACCGCCACGCCCACTCCGTCGCCTCCCCCACCGAGCCCTCCCGCCCCAAGCGCGCCGCACCCCCGCCCCAGCGCGCGGACTCGTACGTCCCCTCGCACCCGTCCGCGGACGCGGTCGCCAAGACGGCGCGGCGCCGCAGCCTGAGCGTCGACCACTACAAGCACGGCGTCGGGTCCCCCGTGCCCGTCGCGCGCCCTGCGCCCGCGTCCCCCGCGCACGCGCACGGACGCTCGCCCTCGACCCCGCCCGCGATGGCAATGGCAGACCGCGGGCCGGGCAGCGCGGGCGCGCACGGGTGGACGACGGGCGCGAAGAGCTGGATGGGCGAGTGGAACCGGAAGGACATCCGCGACGTGCAGAACCAGCTCCGCAATCTCCGGCTGAGGTGATTGCGCTCGCGTCGCTGCGCCGCCGCTCCGGTTGCGTTCGGCGACGGACGGCGTGTTGATGTCGCGGCGTTCGTTGGTTTTGACGTGTTGGTGTCGACGTCGAGCGCGCACGGCCTGTCCGTCTGCGCGCTGCGCGTGCGTTTCCGCTGGGACGGACGCCGCGCGCGGGGTTGACGGTGCGCGCTCCGTCTTCTGGCTCGCTCGTTCCTGTGACGACCCCCTTGTTTCGGCCCATAGACATTTACGGTACTTACCTTAATATTATTTGCCCCCGTTCTGTGTCGATACGTAGTAGGCCCATGTACACTATCTCGCTAACGCCTGGTTGCTCGTCCCGCTTTGATTGTATTGTAGGCGATACCTCTCAAAAATCCACCCACTACATGAGCGTAGCCTCGTTCATCCCCATCCCTGCAACGCGTGTGCCGTGAGCAATACACGCAACAATCAAAGGTCCGGGTTGTCTTCAGCAGACGGGTACAGACTCCGTTCGTAGCGGCATAATTAGTGCTGTAACGGGTTGGACTCTCGCTGTTGTCGAGGAGCCGGATCAGTGATTCTACTGGTAGTGAAATGTGGAGGACGTAGGATCACGTTTTACAGAGTATTTGTATGCTATGATACAGCATGGAGGGGATACTACGAGGCACTATATCAAGCAGAAATGTCAACAGAACATCACCACGATCGGCCAACTACCGGTGGCTCCGTGTGCTCCGTCGCAGCTGCTGTGTAGTCGACACCGGGACGTCCTCAATAGCAATTTCTGTCGCGGGCTTGTTCTTGCCGAGTTGCCTGCAGATACATCGTACGTCGTCAGCGTTGCACGTACTCGACACCCACCCGCAAGACTCACCGCTTCTTCTTCTTTCCACCGTCCACCTCGCCCTTTTTCGGAACGTACTCCGCCCCCGGGCCGGCGAGCGCGATGTCCTCCGCGCGTGCTTCTTGTTCGGAATAATCAGAGTCGAGTCGTCAAGCGAGAGCCCGTCGAGGACCTCCTCGAGCTCCTTAATGGTCTTGGACGGTCCTCGTGTCGACCGGCGACCGGCCGTCGTGCGCTCGGCCTGTTTCGCCCTCGCCGCCGCAAGGGGCGTTGTTGCGGGGCCTTGCCCTTGCCGTCTTCGCCGGGGTGGACTCGGAGTCCTCCGAGTTGGACCACTCGTCCTCGTCCTCGTCCTCAGAGCTCACCGCCTCGTCGCCGTGCCGGTCCTCGGAGATCGACACCCCGACCTCTTCGTCGTCGTCGTCGTCGTCGTCGAGGTCGTCGTCGGACAGCAGCTCGTCCTCTTCAACGTCGTGCATCTCGGTGTCGTCCGCGTCCACGCCGGTGTCGGATTCCGGAAGGGGGCGCGGGGGACCGCGGCTTTGAGCATGGACTGGCGCATGGGCCGGGGCTTGCCCTTCTTCGCGAGCGGCGAGGGAGTCCGGCTGCGCGTGCCGGACGAACGGACGAACCCGTCCGAGTCGCTCTCGTTGTCGGCGTCGCGCTGAAGGATTTCGAAGGGTTAAACGTGCACGCGGGGCCACAAGTGAGTCGTCGACATACCCCAGCGACGGACGACGCGACGTCGTCGAACTCGCCCTCTCCGACGTCGCTCATGCGCAGCGGACCCACGTCTGAGTCTGCGACCGAGTCGGAGTAGCCCCCTTCCGAACGCGCCATCCCGTGCTCGTCGTGCAGCAGTCGTGACCGTTGGATCATGTCGAGCTTTGCGTCCATACGCTCGTCGTTGTGTTCCATCTGTGAACGTGGATCAACGTTGCAGACCGAGTCTGGAACGCAGAAGATCGACGCACCACTCTCATGAGTCGCTTTGTGAAGGCGTCCTCCATCTTCTGCATGCGCTCCTCCATCTCGACCATGACTTCCTCGCGAGTCTCGGCCTCGATGAGAGCACAGCGAAGGTTGACGTCGTACAGCTGCATGCGAAGGGCCTCGACCTCATCGAAGAGGGCGTTGACGAGCGGGTTGATGGGCTCGTCATCCTCGACGCTGGTCTCATCGCCATCGTCCACCTCTTCATCCTCTGGACACCACCGTCAGCCACGAGCACCGCGAGGGCAGCCCGTTCACACACACCTTCGAGCACCTCCAGGTGCGCCTCGCTGGCCTTCCTCCCTGGACCGCCCAACGACAACGTGACCTTCCTCCGATACGCGCCGCTCGCCTGTCGCGCATTCGCCGACGGCTTCGTCGGCGAAGGCAGCGTGCGAGCAGCCACCGCCGCCGGGTTCGTCGACACCTCCCTCGCGAGCGCGGAGAACTTCATCACGTGCACGTTCTCGTCGAACCCGGTGTCGTACGGGTTCACGTTGACGATCATGACCGCGCGGCCGTCGCCGACGAAGTAGTCCATGAGGACCTCGGTGAGCTTGCTGTGCCGGAAGGGGACGACCGCGAGTCCGCGCTTGACGTCGCGCGTGTCCGAGTGCGTGCCGGCCTTGACGGGCTGCTGCAGGCTGCGGGCGAGCGTGCGCTGGTTCGCGCGGAGGGTCTCCATGCACTGGCCGAGGACCATGAGCGACTTGTTGATGTTGCCGGCCTCGCGGAGGCGTTCGCCGGAGGTGTGCGTGTGCTTCGTCCGCTCTGAGCCGGCGAGGTCGACCAGCGTGAGACGGGCGGTCTGGATGCTCGTTGGGTCCTGAACGGGTGTCATGTCAGTATGGATCATGTGTGCAAAGTGCATCACACGCACGTTGCGCTCCCCGCGGTGCACCCGGAGGACCTTGATGGTGACGAGAGCGTGGCTGCGGCTGCTTTGACTGTTCGCGAGCGTCCCGAACACTCGACGATGAAGTTGGCCGATGCGCAGCAGCTCCTTCGCCTCTGTCGCGCTCCGGACGTGGATTTGACGGAGACCCGCGACGTACTTGCCTGGCGTGGAGTCGCCGTCGCCGTCACCGGCTGGACTGGGCTTGACGGTCAGAGCCTTCCGCGTCAAGAGTAGCGGTGATGCTTTATTTGTCGGCATCGACAAATTGAGGAACGAAGAGGTGGACGAGGAATGCCTGACGACGCCTGTGGTGTGCTTGGAGTCTGGCCAGACTCAAGAGCGCTGAACAGATCGTAGACTTTCTCATTGTATACCTCGGCGTACGATAGCCAGATCGTGTGCTCATAATTGCGATCCAGAGTGAGTACTGTTGGATCAGTATCTGTGCTTGACGACGCAGAAGCGGGCAAGTCCTCCTCAAGTACGTCGCCCAGTGCCGTGGCGCCAGGTTTGGTCGGTAGACGGACAGTGGATGGTTCGTCGGACTCGGATGCAAGCTCAATGCCTTGCAGTCGTACTGGCCTGTACTGAAAATAGGGTTATTAGAAGGGTCGATCGTTCATACGCTGAACCTTACCATCCCATCGCCATGCAAACCGTCTATGCTGTTGAAGACAACGTCTAATGTTCTAGGAATGATTCCAGCACTTCCTTGCTCGGCGCCGCCTTGGATTGTGTGCGTCTTTCCGGAGTTGGTGACCCCATATGCAAAAAGCAATCCGTTCCGGCCCTCCAGGACATCTCGAACGAGAGGTAGAGTTGTGTGACTGAAGAAATCCGATTGTGTAGTCTCTGGTGGAAAGACGTGCGTGAAATGATATATGGAAGTTGGGTTGACAGACGAGAGCCGAGAATGCCCAGTAGACGAGGACGGATCCGTCATGCGCACGGAAGAGTCTGAAAGTGGATCAAGGTAAGGTTCATATCCGGCTTCGGCGTCGTCTGTACGTGGTCGAATTCTCAGGAATGCCTATTCAAGCCGGGGTCAGTTAGGAAGGTACACAAACATAGGTCCCCGATATGATTTCGTTAGTGGAAGGGTATCCAGCACAAGATCCCTGATTCAAGGTATATCACGGTGTTGGTGGATTTATGAGAGCGAACAGATTCTTGATGCTCAAGGGGAACTATCCAAATGTGAATCTCACCTTGATGGGTTCACGATCTGTGTCTGGTGATGGCTCTGAGGCACTGAGTGGTTTCGCCACCGCCTTTGGCTTGGTAGCATTTCGGACGGGTGTCTTATCCGGAGAATTATCCCGATTAATCAGTGGTTTTCGAGAGGAGGTTTTTCTCGTGGTCTGCGTTGGAGGTGCAGCGGCAGCGGATTTGGAAACCGCGCGAGTGGCTCGGGCCTGTGCTGGAGGATCGGGATTGACAGTAGCCTTGGCACGGGTGGTCGAGCGGGTGGCCTTGGGCTTGCTGGCCATGTTGAAGGGATTCAAAGAAGGCGCTGCACAGTAGTACGATGAAGTTGCGCAGAACGGTAGGGTGTGTGGGGATCGATGGTGAGGGCGACCGACAACAATGTCAGGAGGGGATCGATTCAGCGAGCGCGACGAGCGGATGCCGAGACGGGCCACAACCACGAGGGCGCGTCTGTCACGTGGTCGACGCGTTGACCGCGATCGCGCTTCAACACCACAGCGGTTTGCCCTACTTTGCGCCTCTCCTCCCCGCACCCCGCCTTGCCTGATACCCACTCTCCTCCTGGTTAGCCTCACATGCCTGTGGAGACGTCGAAGAAGAATTCGCCACACCGACGGCGATCTCTTGCTGTTCTTGGACACGGCCCCTCGAAACCCAGCCACCGTAGACGAGCATACAGTATCGCACCTGGGGAACGGGTCAGTCCGGCGGCGAAAGCACGGAGACTTTTGGTGAGTAGATAAGGGTTATATACGCGATCTTTGCGTCATGTTTGCGCTTCTTGAGACCTGTGATGGGATGTAGGAATCGTGGCGTCTGCCTACACCTCCGGAGGGTGAGTCTTCGCGCGATGCTTATGCTTTCTTAGGTGCCCCGCAAGAGTATCCTCAAAGCCTCCATAAACCTACCTAACAGTCGAGTCTCCGATGCCGCCGAACCAGTTGCGTCTGCAGGCGCGGACGACCAGACAATGGATCTCACAGAAGTCCATGGACGGGGTCCACGGAAAAGCATCCTTTCCCGTCGCGTCAGTTTCGCTGCCCACACCCACGTCCGCCTCTTTCACCCGGAAAGCAACAAGGGTGACCCCCCATCCTCTCCTCCGGCAGAGTCGCCGAGCCCTCAAGCCCCCGCCGTTACGTTCATCACCCGTGAAGATAATGATGAGAATGCGGTTCCTGGTCAGGCCAACCGACGATCCTCAATGCGGCGGCGGTCCTCGGGGGCGTTCAGTGAATTCGGAGAGCAGTCGATGGATATGGACATGGACGACACTGTGCCTCTCCCTCAAGACTTCTTGCCCCCAAGTAGCCCGTTGGTTGAAGATACCACCGTGGAAGACGAGGAGTTCACAGAGGATGAAGACGAGTCCGACATGGAAGTCACAGAGGCGATTGCCCGGAATATTGAACGCAAGAGGTCCCTGTCATTGGGTCCGAATGGTGCATCTAGGGCAAGCAGGCGACGCTCCTCCATTATGACGGCGTCCCAGTCCCAAAGCGAGAACCAGCCACCTATGGACTCCGACCCACCCGACGTGCAAGAGGGCGAATCTATGGCGGAAGATTTGACAACCTCTTCTGCACACGAAGGGACGTCGTTCATGTCTGAAGGGTCTTCTGTTGGGCCTGTGGAGTATACAATACCCGTTCTGCCGTCGATGCGACAGCCCAAGGAACCGGACCCCGTTTGGTTACAGCTTCGAGCCATGACACATGCAGGAAATGAGCCTTACGAACCTCCCCCTCCTGAGTCAGACGATGATGCGTTGCTCATCCAACCTTCACCCGGTTCACAAGAAGCCCTTGCTCAGGAAGGGCAAGATGAAGACGGTGAGGTTGACATGGACTTGACATCCGCTGTGGCACGTCTCCAGAAAGCCCGCGCTTCACTTGGACTCGCTTCAGCACCCTCATTCTCTGCTCCGGCGGAAGACAGCTTCAGCGACGATGGAGGCCAACAGCTGCGCGATGATACATTCAGTACCGAAAATAGCTTTGGTGACACCTCTGCGGATCTGGACAACCGCACCATCAACTTGACCCAACGCGTGAGTCTTGGGACCATTGACATGACGGAGGTGCAAGACGGCGTTGTGAGGCTGCCTGCAGCCGCCCGTGCCGATGAATCAACGCCCACTGCACCCAAAACCCAACCATCCACCATCGAACCGCTCAAGGGTAGTGTGTTCGGCGCACCAAACCCATCCCTCTCATCCAACGTGTTCGGCGCGTCAAATCCATTTCTTTCCTCTAGTGTCTTTAGCGCACCACCGAACGTCTTCTCCGCACCTACGAATGGACAACCACCCTCTGTCTTCTCAGCACCCCCTGTCGCGCAGAAAGCTTCCAATGACCGCCCCCACTCGCCTTCGAAATCCCCTGGGCCAGCAACTGCCCCTAAACCCTTCACATTCGCTCTCCCTCGAGCAGGGTCTCCAGCCAAATCACAGACACCAGCGAGAAGTCAAACACCCACTCAACCCCCACATCGCGGTACTGCAGCCTTCGCGCTGCCCTCCGTCCCGAAGTCACCAAAGCGTACATCCACCGAGAACCAAGGAACCCCGGCCTCCACCTCACGTCCTTCAGTGGGACGGCTCGATGTCTCTCGTACAGCCGCTTTCGATGGCGCTGCAGAACCCTCCCAGTCAGCAGCCGACCCTTCCAACAACAGGCGTTCGAGTATGAGCCTCCGTCGTCCATCTGGATACTTCGCGCAGAGGAAGAGCTTGGGCGCGGGCGTCTTGCCACCAAGTCAGATTTCTGAACGTGCCAGTGGTCCCGAGAAGGTGTCAGGTGGAGCCGGACTCAATCGCCCTCGTGCGAGTGTCGGTGCGCAGCCTTCAGGTGCCGGCCTTGGCCTACCTCCTCGCCGCACAAGTAACGGTCCAGAACACGTCGATACTGGCGACCCGCTTTATCCCGACCTTTCTCAGATCGAAGAGGAGCAAGAATCGCTGACAGCTACCATCCTCGCCCCCCAACCGGATAAAGGCAAGGCAAGAGCCACAGAAGCGCAAGCAGAACCGCCGGCGTCTGACAGGATATATCCACGACTTGACTCTCCTGATGCCCCTCCGTCGCAGCCAGAGGCCGTGCCAGAGCCACGACGTGCAGCTTCTCCGGCTCAAGTCCGCCCGCCTCGCAAGTCTGTTACCCACATTGCCCCACCATCCCGACCGGTTATCGACGTCTCCATGGCTGTAGATACGGAAGAACCTCCAGATCCTGAGGGTCCAGGAGTGTCCCAAGCATGGCGCGAAGGTATCGCAGAAGAGCCGATGCAAGAGGATGATGAGGTATGGAGTCTGCTACCTCTAATACAAAGGTTACTTAGCTGAGTTGCACACCTAGCCTACCATCTCGATCGAGCAGTTCTTCCAAATGACAGGCATCCGATTCATGGACGAGCTCACTATGCCCCGACCTCGTCGTTCAACAGTCGGGCCCGGACAGCTGCGACCACGTCGACGCCGGCGGTCCTCTGCGGCCGAAGAGCTGGGGGAGAGTGTGGCGGAGGAAGACCCGATCCCACTCGCCGAGTTCGCGATCGCAATGGCGGTCGACATGCCTCGGATCGACCTGTACACTGCGATTACGCGGGATCTCACCGCGTACATCCAAGAGTGCAAGAAGATCTACAGCGAGGCGGAAGAGGAGGCCCTGAAGGACACCCCAAGCTTGTTCCGGGAGTTTGCCAATGTGGACGAGAGCGAGCAGGCGATGCTGATTGTGAGTGCCATATAATACTACGAAGAGAACGAATCGCTGATTGCAACTTTTTCCAGCACCAACTAAAGCTCATCAAGGCGAATAACATTGGGACCGCGAAGTCCCAATGGTACGACTGGAAGCAACAGTGGGTTGCACAGTTGTCTGAAAGCGCCTCGTTGGGTTTCTCCAATCTCGAGTCGGTGAGTTGGCCTGTCATTTGCTGTCATTTTTTTCGAGAGCTGATGTATATATAGGACGCCACATACCTCGCAGGCATCATCAAGGAAGCGCAAGACATCCTCCCGGCTCTCCGCCAGGAGTACGAGGAAGTCACTCGCCTTTTGGAGCAGGAGCAGGCCGACGTTGACGAGATTGAGAACTCTGACAATGACTATCTCAACGAGTTAAAGGCTTCCATCGCCGAGCAGAAGTAAGTCTCCCGCCGCTTACACTGGACCAAACTCGCTAACATATACATGACAGCAACGAGATCGAAGCCTTCAAGGGCGACGTCTCCGAGGCGAAAGCCAAGCTCGAGCGACTCGAGGAGAAGCTTGCGGATATCAACGCTCAGAAAGAAGACGCGACCACTGCGATCAACCAAGCGAAGCAGATCGCGCACTTCCAGAAGGAGAGCACTAGCGTCGAAGTCTTCCGCCTCAAAGGTGCGCTTGCCGGGTTCTCAGCGTCACGTCGCGATGCTCACCCCCACTCCAGCGGAACTCGAAGCGATGGAGGACCTGCACCTCTGGCACGCCGTCAAGCTTACGCCCACCGTCGCTGAATTCGTCTACGCCTCCAAGTTCCGCGTCGTCGTCCCATGCGTCGCACACCGTCCCATCCTAGCGCGCGTGGAAGTCCACCGGACCGAAGGATCTAAGCTCAAGGACCGAGACCCCTTCCCCGCGCTCACCCAGCTGACGCTTAAGACCTCGCGGAGCCTCGTCGCTGATGCAGACGAGAAGCTCGACCTCAAGCGCATTCTTGAGCGTCTTGGCGACTTCTGGTCGAGTTGCGCGCAATTCCGCTCGCAGCTCAACTTCCTCGCGATCAAGTACCCACTCAAGGTCGAGATCGTGTCCGACGAGCAGGGTCAAGACTACCTGCAGGCGACAGCCACGGTCATCTTCCCGAACGTGAAGGGCAAGGCATATATATCGTTTCTCTTGGATAGGGACACGTACACCCGTTGGCCGCTCTCCGTTCGTGGCCTTAAATCGCACGTCGAGGTTGCCTACGGGAACATTCAGTGCGTCCGCCTATCCTCGCTCATTCGATCTGACCCTGGCGACTAACGTGCCTCGTTTGTCAGGGGTGACGCGGTCCTGCAAGCCATACTCAGTCGGCTGATGCAGGTCAGCCCGGCCGACAGCCATGGGTGCCTCTTGGACGCTTGTATCGAGGGATCGGAGCAGTACGAATGATTCGTGTGTTTGTTTATTTCCTGTTTATCGCCCGTGGGGACCGAGCCCTATGGTTTGTATGTGATGTGTATGCTGTATACCATGTGATCGGAAGCGGTTGCCTACGATATCATAACATTGAGGTATCCTCGCGATTATCACAGAGACCGGTCAGGTTGCAATTGGAGGAGTCGGTCGGCGGAAGGGATGAGGTCTTGCGGTTAACGCAGTCACGCACATAGATGTTGCTGGCTGGCTGTTCACAGTAAGAACACCGATCCGGAGCGAACCCGGTAACTTGACCCTGGAAACACTACGAATGAATAGCGAGATTATGATATATACTGTGTACGTTGTACAAATAATGGGGAACATGCCACCCACGACCCTACTGGTCATGGCGATCAGCATCCAAGAAGGCATGAGGAAACATAAGGGGCATGGGGCGGTGAGAGCCAGCTAGTGGTACAAATGCCGAGAGATTACAGAAATCAAACACAAGGCATCGTGAGGATGAGATAGGAGAGAATATAGTCGTAGATGAAGTAGTCGTGTACTAGAGATCATCTGTCAGCGCCAAGGTGAGCAACAAGAAACGATAGTCACTCACAGGACATAACGTCGTGTGCTCACGCGCAGCTCAACTGCGTGATCGTCTGGTCCAGGCTGAGAAGAAGCACCGCTAGCATGTCCTTGTTCTGCCGCACGAGCTCCAGCTCGCCTTCCGCCGCATGCCGCACCTCGCCCCACGCCGCGCCCACATCCTTCGCCGCAAGCGCGAGCCCTGCACGCGCCTGTACCTGCTTCGCGCGCTGCTCCGCCTCACGGCCGGCGCCCATCGCGTCCTTTGCCTTGCGCGCGGCCGCTTTGGCGGCCGCATCCTGCGCGTCCTGCGCGTCGCGGAGCATGTCCTCGAGTACGGCGATCTGCTCCGAACGCTGCGACTCGATGAGCAGATTGCTGTGCACCTGCTGCTCAAGCTCCGATATCTGCTTCGAGAGGTCCTCGGCGTCTTGCGCACGCGCGACCTTAGAAGCATGTAGCTGCTCCTCGAGCGCCTGCATCTGCTGGAGGCGATCCTGCGCGCGCTGCTCGGCCGCGGCGAGCTGAAGGCGCAGGAGGGTGAGCGCCGCGCCGTCGGTGTGAGTCGGGGTCTCGGGCTTCACGTCGAAGAGGTGGGCAGTGTTGTGCATGGCGGGCGAGGGGGTAACGTCAGGAAGTAGGACCTGTGAGATCGAGCCATACCCTGTGGGTGAGGGCATCGCGCTGATGGTTGGACTATCCGGAAGGTCGATGGTGCTGAGAGCGGGGGAGATTGCGCCTGGGCGGAAAGGCGCGGGCATCTCTGAGATCATCCGTTCGACCTCTTCATCGTCGAGCTTGCTGTGCTTCGCAAGCTGCTCCCATGAGAGGATCGAGCCGCGGTCGTTGCCTGCAACCTTGAGCCTCGGTCGCAAGAATGGCGAATTTTCCGTCGAAGACGATGGTGGTGCGGGAGATACGTACGAAAGGTTAGCGCGGGAGGGGAGACCACCACGAATTGGAGTGTGCGGATCGCTGGCGTCGTTGACTCGCAATCGCGTTCTAGGGATAGAAGGGGTGGGGGCGGTGGGCGAAAAGGAAGATCCGAGCATGAACTCAACATCGTCGGCATCGAAGCTGTCGAAGCTAGAGTCCGGCTTCATGATTTGAGGTGCAGGGACGGAAGGGAACTCGACGGGAGCCGAAGTATACCGTGTATGGGCGGATTTGCCGAGCTTGCGGGAGGAGGTGCGCCCAAGAGGAGATGGTGAAGGGGACTCTCGGCCGGCAATGAGTGTGCGTAGAGGGCTAGGACTGGGACTCGAACCCCCGGAGACATTCTTCAAACGCAGGGAGTTGGAGCCCTTCGCAGAGCTGCCTGGAAGTGTGGGGGTAGTGGGTGTGTGAGGGAGACGCACCGAGCCGCCAGATCCAGATACCGATGAAGACGCAGATGAGGGCGGGCGCGGGACTGACGAACGCCCGACGCCGCGCCCGATGGCGGTGGGGCGGACGTCTTGCTCGTCTTCGACGCCTTCGTCGATGTCGTCCGCACCGATGAGGGTGAGCCTTTCGGCGGCTGGGGCGTGAGCCTGTCCTTTTTGTCCGCCTTCTTCTCTGGCGTCGCCGGCCGCACGTTGATTGCGGACGTCAAGTTGACCTTCAACGCCGAACGATGCGGGACCGGCGAGATCGCCCGCCCCTGCTTTTTATCCGCGCCGGGGCCGACTGGGGACAGCTCCTTTGGCGTCTTGACCTCGTCCGTCTCGTCGTCCGAGCTGCTCGTGCGCCTGCGCCGGGCCTGGTGCGTCGGCGACGGCGCCTTGGGCGCCACGATCACCTCCCCACCTAACATCGAACGCGGCCGGTCCTTGGGCTTGTACTTGGGCAGGCTGGAAGACGTGAGCCCGCTTCGCTGGCGCACGGAGCCGCTGCCAGAGCGGGCGCTGATGCTCGCCTTGGGCGGGCTCGCGCTGTCGGACGGCGACGACGACGGCGAGGGGGCCGGGGCTTCATCCTGGCCCGCGAGCTTGCGCAGGGCAGACTGTCGCCGGGAGTGGCGGGTGATGGTCTTCGCGTCGGAGCTGTCTTCAGTGAGGTGCGAGTTCTCCTTCCGCCGGGACGACGAGATAGTCGCGGGGGCGGGGGCGAGGTTGATGGTGCTGGAACGGCGGTGGGACGTATCTTTCTTCTTCGCCAGCTTCTCGCGCTCCTTCTCGCTCTCCTTGTCCTTGTGCAGCGCGTCCGCGAGGGCCTTGCTCATCGAGGAGAGCCCGAATGATTGGCGGATGGAGGAGCGGGTCGCCGGTTTGGACCGCGTAGAGCCACCACCGGAGGCGACCTCTTGTGGCATCATATGTGTAGAACTGTGCGACGCGCTAAAGGCGTCTTAGGCGAGTATGTGGGGGAGAGTTTTTGGGGAGGTGGAGAGAGGACGCGGGGGGCGTCGCACGGTCGTGAAGTACAGCTGGAGAGATGAAACCAAGAGGCTAGGACGCCGGCGTGGTTCGGTTCGACACGCGCGGGCGCCTCGAGCCGGTCGCATGCCGCGCCAGCGCCCAGTCGCAGTGTCGCCTCACACGCAGTTCCGAATTGCAGGTTTCCAAACGCCTCTGCTCTTTCGTCGTTTACGACGCCACACTCTACGTACCAGAGTACACTACCACATGAACCGGCCCACGCCCGCCGCTCTTTGTACAGGAACACCCACATCGTCAGTCCGTTGATCGCTGCGTACCAAAGCCCTTCAACTGCCACCCCCACAGCGGTACGTCCTTCACCTGTGCCCTCAGCAGAATATAGGGAATGAGGAAATACCGAGGCTCCAGGAGCGGCGTAGGCAGCAGCATTGGAACCACGAAGACCGGGAGAAGCAGATTCTGCAACATCGTCTGATCATCCCCTGTGCACAAGGCGTGGTCAGTCTCCGGCTCGAGGCCCGACTACTCAATGGGGCAGACGCTCACCGATCCGAATGTACCACGCCCACGCGCAAGCAATGTAGGCCGGTAGAGGACGTAAGGCACCAGTGGGTGCAGCAAGAACACCCGTCGCCAAATGTAGAAGGTGTAATGTCTTTGTCCGACAGGAGGAATGGGTGCTGGATCCTGAAGGCATACCGTTAGCGCAACTCCACGGAATCCGACGCGTCGAGACACGAACGTGAACTTGTGGATCGTGTAGCACATGAGCAGCGAAGCTGCGCAGGTGGCGAGTGTGTTCCTGCAGGAGAGTCAGCTGGGGCACAGAGGGCTCTTGGGGTGGCATAAACGACCTCCTACTCCCAAACATCCTCGCGTACACCGCATGCAGAAGCGGACGTACGCCGTTCTTTCCGCTGATCAGTGCCGGCCATCCGAACGCGGTCGTGAACCCGACGAAGTAGTATAACTGCGGGACGTGGAAGGCGGGTATATGGTTGGACTTGTCACCTGGGGAACAGGCTCAGAGATATGGATCATACACGGAGGTAGGCCCTGTTCGAAACCCGGACTTGAACGCATTAAATCATGCCCGTGTCACCGTGCACATCGTCGCGATCGCCCTGCACTACGACATGCTCGCTGCTCAGTGCCTGAGCAGAATCTGCGATCTCGACCCCTTCACAACGATGGTTCGCAATATCCGAACAGGGCCTCAGTAGGGTGCACTCACCGAGTACAATGCCACCGTTCCACACCACGAACGCCCCAAACGCAGCAAGGACAAGCGCGTACGGGACGAACGCTGGCAATATGTCCGGCAGCACCTTCGGCGCGCTCAGCAAGGCCCACACGAGGTCCACTGCGCAACCCGCACACGTCAGCCGCGCAAAACGGGGGCCACTTCGCGACACATACACACGCACCTGGCTCCGCCTCGAGGGCCGGTCGGTCGTGGAGCTTCGCAGGGGGCTTCTCGTTAGAGTTCGGGGGCGCGCGTCGGAAGCGCAGGTACATGAGCTGGCTAGACGCGTACGCGTACAGGACCCAGATTATGTTGTTTTGGCGGAACGTGCAACTCACGAGGCCGACCTAACGTGTCTGTCCTCCGTGAACTGCTACCCCCGAGAGGTTCGGAACATGAACACATACCAGTGCGGCAGTCCAGTGGTTCCCCTGTGATGCGTATACAACCGTCATGACAACCGATACCAGACTGGGGACCTCGGTGTAATAGAGAAAACCAAAGAACCAAGCCAGTGGGAAGGCGGCGAGGACTACAGCTTCGAGCGGCGGTGTTGCGAGGGACGGTGGGCGCAATCGCTTGTGGTAAGACACCAGGAGAGTGAGCGCGAAGGTAGGGTCGCGAGGGATAGCATTGGAGTCAAACGGAGCATGGGGAGGTTGCACTTGAACTTGAAGACGGTCTTGAGTAGCATGCTGAGCACATACCTACGTCCAGCTCAGTGTCTGAAAGCATACACGCACGAAGTGGCAACTCACAGTCCAGGAGGTGTGGTTATCTTAGGATCCCAGGTCCAATAGTCCCCTTGCAGTACGCCTGCGCCTGCGGGATATGAAAAGGCTCATCCTGCGGGGGGTATTGTGAGAGTGCGGCGCCGGCAATTTTGCTAATTTCCTCGCACCATGTACGGTTCTGTGACTTCTTCATTGAGGCTTTTCAAGACGATGACCAGAAATGTGCAGAACGCGACATAGGGCACAGGTGACGAGGAGGACATGGTGGTCGTTGTCGACCTGTGTTGTGGCACCCCGGCGCGCGCGGCGAACAGAGGCGGCCCGCCGTGGCGCCGAACGCACCCTGCCACTGGTACTTGGTCTCCCATCTCCTCATGCTCCCCACCCCAGACCTCTCACACCTCAAGAGCGAGGACTACAGGCACGTCTATGAACCAGCAGGTCATAAGTCAAGGCATCAACCATGTTCACGCTGCTGATTGGGGTCAACAGAGGATACCTTCATCCTCCTCGACGCGTTAGAAGAGGATGCTGAAACACTACGAGAACTGAGACCTGCTGTATGCGTGGAAATCGGGTACGCAACACCACTGCATTCTGCATTGGCGGTCCTTACAGGAACTCAAGCTCAGGATCCGGATGTGTAACAACGTTTGCGGGCAAGATCCTCGGGGCGTCTTCATCTTGTACGACCACTCCGCCCCGGCACCCGCCTCAGCTCACTCCGTCTCAGTGTATCTGACCACTGACATCAACCCTCGGGCATGCGCAACCACTAAAGCAACCGGATGTCAAAACACCGTAAGCCATCTCCTTGTCTCCTGTGCATTGTTCGCGCTGACCCGTCTCCAGTAGGTTCCGATCGAACCCATCCTAGCCTCACTGGTAGGACCACTGCGCGCACGTCTGAAGCATGCAGTGGACCTGCTCCTTTTCAATCCGCCGTACGTCCCGACAGACGCCGAAGAAGCCGATGCAGCGCAGGACGACGCGGGCATTGCGGGTGCGTGGGCTGGAGGACAAGACGGCATGGCCATCACGGACGTTGTGCTCGACCAAGTAGAAGTGAGCTTGCAGCCCTTCGTATTCGCGTGCAGCCGCTGAAACTCGTTGTCTGAATCTGAACAGAACCTGTTGTCCCCTCGAGGTCGCTTTTATCTCGTCGCCGTCAAGCAGAACGACATTCAGGGGATATGTGGCAGGATGCTGACCCAACACGGCCTTCGGGGCGAGGTGAGTCGATTTCACCCAGATGTGCCCCCATTTTTCACTCAACTTCGCGATTCAGGTCGCGCTGCAGCGCAGAGCCGGGAGGGAGCACCTGTACGTGCTAAGGTTCCATCGAGAACGTCCAGATCGCACATAGTTCACAAGTAAAGCAGTATACATGTCGGTTGGCTATTATCAGTATCCCAAAGCGCCGGAACCCAGCGCCTCCTAGGGGCCGGTGCTCTCCTACCGAAACCTTTACCCTGACCGTCATGTCCGCTCTCAACAGCACCCAGTCTGATGATTATTGTGTGCCAACATATGTGCGTGAATGTCCTGGTGGTCTATTTTCTGACCAGCTCATCGCAATCTCTAGCTTACCCAATGGTGCTCGGACGCAGCCGAGGCTTGCGGGTTTTGGGATGGCAACCGCGCTTGGTTGCTTCGCAGAGGATTCGCTCTGTACTCGTTTGAAGACATTCCTCCAGGACGAAAACTTAGCTTCGCGGACGGCAAGAAGTGGTGTACGCCAAAAAATGCACCGCCCAGCGAGCCTGTGGTACTGCCGTGGGCTAAGCACGTGAGAGGGGTGCAACGGCCGACATTCAGGCTCTGGGTACGCCTGCTTTTACGTCCTTGCACATCAAGCCATGACGCGCGGCCTCAGTATCACATTGCTCCGGCCAGGGATTTCTCTGGCAGGGACCTCATTCTCAAGCCCATCGCCCGAGACAGCCGAGAATATGCGATATGCAAATTCCTGCTGACTGCCGCGGATTACACCGATCCGTCAACGTTTCCTTGCATCATCCCCCCTCTGGCCGTGCTGGATACTCCTTACGACTACTCGATCTTGTGCATGCCAAGGTGTGTTTGACAGTGGTGTATCTGGCTCCCGATTGACCACTAGGTTCAGATGGTCGGAAGTGACGTGGTTAGACGACGTCGAAACTCCTCGTGAGTTTATCTGTCTTGCCATTTGCTTGCTGCGGGTGAGTGCAGTGCCGCATTTCCCTTTACATATCCTCATGAAGGACAGGGGCTTGATTTTCTCCACTCCCACCGAATAGCTCATCGGGTAAGCTACCCCCGAATTCGTTCTAGATATCGCACACGTAACAACGTGACACAGGACATCGTCCCATGCAACATGCTCGCCAACTGCTACAGACCAGACGACGACGACGACGACGTGCTGAGAGCCGATCTCAGAGAGCGTCGGGGTCGAGGCGATTGCGAGAACATACTCGCTTTGATGGACTTCGACAAGTCCATCCTCCTTCCTCCCAACACGTCGTTGATCAATTGTCGTCGGCCGTCGCTGGAAGCCACAGGGGATGGTTTCTTCGCCCCCGACGACATCGACTACGGAGCGCCGTACTACAACCCGTTCGCGTACGATGTTGCGACTCTGGGAGGTATCTTCAGATACTGCTATGCGGTACGCAGCCTCGCCCAATGCCGAATGCGTCCACTCATTGCGCCGCATGCCTTAGGATATGGCGTCCGTCGTCCCTTCTTTCGCCCCACTTTTTGACAGAATGACGACCCATCTGATGCGAGAGAGATTCACGGTGGAGGAGCTTTGTGCTTCTTGAAGGACACCACCTCAGACCTCTCGGAGGAAGCCTGGATACCAAATTCCGTTGCTGGCGATGGAGATATCGTCTGGGGGATCGTACTGGTCGAAGCTGTCGCCCCAGGACCAGCGGTCTGGGGGAGACACCGGACACCGTCGCAGTCTTGGTGGAAGCCACTTTGCGCTGGGTCCTCCAGTCTGAGAGGGTGTGAAGGTTCTCTTCTCCATCCGCCGTCTTCTTGGGGTTTGACGATCCGATTTCATGTTCGTACCCGTATCAGAGCCTTGATGTTGCTTCTACCTCGTCGTGGCTAGGCAGAAAGGCATTCGTGGCAGGACGCTTTCCCAACACGGCCTTCAGGGCGAAGTAAGTCGATCTCACCCGAACGTGCCCCCGTCGCACCGACTCAGGTCGCGCTGCAGTGTAGAGCCGAGATTCCACCGAGACGTCCAGATCGTACATCATGAAGTTTACAAGTAAGCAGTATACACGTCGGCCGGCTACACTATTACCTCTCTACCCCCGTGGCCCTTTACAGCTTCAAGTCCGGGTTCGCCGGGATGGGGCGCTCGGCCTGAGGAGTGATGCGCGCGCCGTGGCGGCGTTCGCGGGTGTCCTCGAAGTCGAGGATAGCCGACTGGCGCAAGCCCGCGGTCAGCACACGCTGGTGAGAGGGGCGGAACGCAGACGAGAACACGTACGTGGGCCGTGACGCGGTTGTCCCAGATGACGACGGTGTTGGGCTCCCACTTGACGCGCACCTGGTTCTCGCCGCTCTTGTCGATGTGGTCGTAGAGGAAGTTGAGGATGGCGTCTGCGCAGCGGGCGTGAGCGCGTGCGCCTCCCTTACCGCGATCGGGAAAAAAAGAAACGAAGCGCTCACTGGACTCCTCGAGCTTGAGGCCGACGATGCGGCGCGTGAACTGGCGGTTGACGTAGAGGGCCTCGTCGCCGGTGACGGGGTGCTTGCGCACGACGGGGTGCACGTTCTCGACGGGCTCGCGGCGGACGACGCCGCCCCGGCGGCCGGAGCGCGAGAAGTCGGCCTGCTCGAAGCCGGAGTGGACCGCGGTGAGGGTCTTGAGGAAGTCCCAGAAGTGGGGGCTCAGGCGGCGGAGGGTGGAGACCTGGCTGGTGAAGAGCGTGTCGCCGCCGGTGCGGGGCTGGGCGAGGAGGAAGAAGGTGGTGAGCCCGGGCGGCTGGAGCTCGTAGGAGACGTCGGAGTGCCAGACGGTGGGCTGCACGCGGTCGTTGAGCTCGTAGTTGAAGGTGGTGTGCTCGTCGCGGTAGACGAGGTGGAGCTCGGGGACGCCGTCGGGGTGGCCCGAGGTCGGGTGGATGTGGGGGCGGCCGAAGTGGGCGGACCAGGCGCGGAAGAAGTCGAGGGAGGAGTCGAGGAACGGCTGCTGGTCGCGGAAGACCATCACCCCGCGGCGGGCGACCTGGGCACGCGGTGCGGGGAGGCACGGTGGGCGCCAGTGGTTATTGTGAAGACATGATCATTGTAGGCCGCAAAGAGGGGCCGGATTGGGAGGACAAAGGATGGTGGGTGGTGCATGAGAACGGGCGCGGGGCGTGGCGGGATAAAAGGGAGACGGACCTCGAGTGCGAGCTGATCGCGGCCGTCGTTGTCCAAGTCCACGAGGTTAATGCCGCGCACCTCGGTTCCCAGACGGGGCGTGAGGTCGACTAGCGAGGCACCGTCGAGGAACGCGCGAGGGTTCGAGTGGGAGAGTGCGCGGGCGGCAGGGTCGACGTGTTCGAAGGGCGTGAGGGGTGGGTAGTGCTCTTCCTTGGGAAAGACTGGAAGGAGGTGGGCGTAGCGGTACTCCTCCTTCACGGCAGCGGGCTTGTCGGCGTCGGTGCTGCGGAGAGTCAGGGTGGGGAGGCTCTCTGTGATGGTTTCGACGGTGGCCATGAGATGTAGTGCGAAGAGGAGGGTGCGCAGAGAGCTGTGGAGGAGTTGTAAGCATCGACTGAGCATTTGTATGGGGTGTTCAGTATTTTCGCCATCGGGTCAGCTGAAGGCGCAATGGTCACGCATGGGGAGACGGGCTTCTGTGTTGGGTGACTAGGCTCACGGGGACTCCGCAACGGCAGTCCGTGGAAGTCTCAAAGGGTACGGTATCAATTGCGACATGGAGCGTGGCTTCGAGCAATATGTACCCCCGAAGTCGTGCTGCGATAAGATTAGATTCCGCTATCTCATCTCCGAGCGCCCGGCCGAGTGCGGACCGCAGGTGTGGGAGTGTGGGAGACGCGGGAAGGAGCGCCGGCTGATTGCGGGGAAAGGGCGGCGGCGGGCCAATTGTGTCGCATTTCCTTTGCGAACAGTCGGCGAGGCGTTGACAATAAGCAAGGTCCCCGCCTCGCTTCTCTGCTTCCCTTGCCCCTGGCTGACGCCCTCTGTCCGCGCAGTCCTGATGGCACGCCTGCCCGGTCGCCACCGCCATCGACCACGCAGCCCGGCACCGTCACTCGCGATGCCCTCAGAAATCGCCTGTCCGCCGCACCACACACGGCGCATGTCGTCGACGCCATCGGCAGAACCGCCCGTGGTCTGCACGTGCGGCCGCATTGACCGCCGCGCGTGGGCAGATGGTGCACGGGTCTTGTGCCGATCGTAGATCCGTTTCTTATTGTCTTTGCACCCCGCCACCGCCCGCCGCGCCCGCTGCCCGGACCAGGGATAGCGTCTGTCCAGCCATCTCGACATCCAGAAACGCCCTTGGCTAGAGCCGACGCGCAACACAATTGTCCCCTCCACACGTTCCACTCCGCCGTCGCGACCCCGCCAGCCTCATAAAGCCCTAGCGTTTCTCGCCATGCTCCCCGCCATTCCTCCCTCTCTCCTCCCCGACTCCCGAGCCGCCTTCTTCTCTTCTCCGTCAGGGAGACTTCGTAGTCAGACACTGCTGCCATGGCGTCCACAGCAGTCAACCTCTCCCAAACCCTCCCCCACCTCTTCCAGCGCCGCAACGGCTCCCCGGACGTCCCCGAGGACATCGACCACTTCAACGACCCGAACTGGGACTACGATGCTCCCGCTTCCCCGTCCGAGAGCACCTCTACCTTCGTAGAGAAGCGTTCCTCCTGGACCAACACTTCCTTCCGTTCCTCCGATGTCGATACGGACTCCCGCCCTAAGTTGGACCTCCGCGAGGCCGCCCTGGAGAACGAGTACGTGATCCCTCCTTCACGTACGACCCCTCGAGCTCACGTCTCTCTCTCTCTCTCCAGAGACTCGCCTTACGCTGAAGTGCGTGCCGCTGTGCCCAACTACGATGACCCGACGTTGCCCGTCAACACCTTCCGCATGTCCGTATTCTCTCACCACCTCAGTCGCCCTCGCTCACAGTTATCCTCAGGTGGTTCCTGGGCCTCGTCATCTCCACTATTCTCTACGGACTTAACCATTTCTTCGTCACCCGCTGTACGTCCTTCTACTACACCGCCACCCTCCCTCACCGCTCACTTCTTTCCAGGGCCCTCCGTCTACATCAGCGCCCTCATCGCACAGCTGATCGCCCTCCCGGCCGGCAAGTTTATGGAGTGGGCTCTCCCGACCAGGAAGTTCAACACCTTTGGCTACGTTTGGTCCTTCAATCCAGGCCCGTTCAACGTGAAGGAGCACACCGTGATCACGATGATGGCCAATGCCGTCTACTCCGACGTCTACGCATCCACCATCTTCCTCTCCCAGCGCGTCTTCTACGGTCAACGCCCCTCGGTCGCCTACGAGCTCCTCCTCTCCCTCTCGTCGCAACTCATCGGTTTCTCCTTCGCCGGCGTTGTTCGCTCGCTCCTCATCTGGCCGTCCAGCATGATCTGGCCGTCCGCGCTCGTGAGCTGCGCGCTGCTCAACACCCTCAACAAGAGCTGGACCAAGGTCGAGACCAAGCATATTTCGCGCGAGAAGTTCTTCCTCTTCGCTGCCGTCGGCTCCGCGCTGTGGTACTTCGTGCCCGGCTTCCTGTTCACCGGCCTCAGCGTGTTCAGCTGGGTCTGCTGGATCGCCCCGAAGAACCAGACCGTCAACACTCTGTTCGGGTACAACACGGGCCTCGGCCTTGGCTTCCTGACTTTCGACTGGTCGATGATCTCCTGGCTCGGAAGCCCCTTGGTTTCTCCCGTACGTTTTCCTCCTCGCGTTCAGAGCCGACGCTGATGAACCTTACAGTGGTGGACTGAAGCTAACATCTTCATCACATTTGTTATCGTCTACTGGATCATCGCCCCGATCATGTACTTCAAGAACGTCCTCTTCACCGCCTACTTCCCAATCTCCTCTTCCGGCGCATTCGACAACACCGGCGCGCCCTACAACATCTCCGCGGTCGTCACGCCCCAGGGCGGGTTCAACGAGGAGGCGTACCGCAACTACTCGCCGCTGTTCATGTCTGCTACGCTCCAGCTCGCGTACGGCACTCAGTTCGCGGTCATCACTGCGGTCATCGTGCACACCTTCCGTGAGTTCTTCCGTGTACGGCCCGCTCGGAATCCTCGCTGACCGCCACGCAGTCTGGTACAGGCAGGACATCATCCGCCAGTTCCGCCGCACGATCCGGGACGAGCAGGACATCCACTCGCGCCTCATGTCGGTGTACAACGAGGTCCCAATCTGGTGGTACGGGCTGCTCTTCGTCATCGCCTTCACCTTCGGCGTGATCGCGATCGAGATCTTCCCGTCGCAGTTCCCCGTCTGGGCATTCATCCTCTCCCTCGCCATCTCCTTCTTCTTCGTCATCCCCGTCGGCATCATCCGCGCGGTCACGAACCAGATCCTCGGCACGAACGTCATCTCCGAGTTCGTCGCGGGCTACGTGCTCCCCGACCAGCCGCTCGGCTCGATGATCTTCAAGACGATGGGCTTCGTGCCCATGTACCAGGCGCTCGGGCTCCTCAACTCCCTCAAGATCGGCCACTACCAGAAGGTCCCGCCCCGGGTCATGTTCCTCGCCCAGGTCGTCGCCTCCACGCTCGCGTGCTTCATCGCCGTCGGCATCCAGGAGTGGCAGTTCGCGCACATCGAGGACTTCTGCTCCCCGACCCAGAAGGACGGCTTCTACTGCCTCGACGTCAACACCTTCGCGACCGCGTCCATCATCTGGGGCGGCATCGGCCCCCGCCGCCTCTTCTCGCCGGCGGGATGTACAACTGGCTGCTCTGGTTCTTCCTCATCGGCGCGCTCCTCCCCGTCCCCTTCTACCTCCTCGCCCGCCGCTACCCGACCTCGGTCTGGCGGTACGTGAACATCCCCGTCTGCTTCGCCGGCCTCGCGCAGCTCCCGCCCGCGACGGGCATCAACTACTCCTCCTGGGCGATGGTCGGCGCCTTCTTCCAGTGGTTCGTCCGCCGCTACCACTTCCGCTGGTGGCTCCGCTTCAACTACATCCTCTCCGCCGGCCTCGACATCGGCGTCTCCCTCGGCGCCGTCCTCGTCTTCTTCTGCCTCCAGTACCCCAACGGCGGCCTCACCCTCAACTGGTGGGGGAACACCGTCTGGCAGAACACGTTCGACGCGGTCGGCATGCCCCGCCTCCTCGTCACCGACGTCCCGATCGGGCCCCAGACGTGGCAGTAGAGCGCGCCGGCGCGGGCCTTGGTTTCCCCTTCCCCCCTTCGGTTTCGGTTTCGGGTTACACGGAGACGAGATCCCCCATCCCATACACACACACACACCCGGTCCATGTAGCATTATGTCCGACCAAAACGGTCTCCCCCGTCTCTCTCCTCCTCTCTCGGCTTGTAGTATCATTATGTACATTTAGCAGCGCGCCCCCTCACCACCACCGTGTCTCGTCTTAAGTTTGTTTGTCTTCATAGCTGCACCCACACCCGCTCAGAGAACGCTTACCGCTTACCCCCTCTTATTGCGCAACCTTCCCGCCTCCTCTTAGTATTCCCGCCGAGGCCCCCATACCCTCATCCTCCCCTCGCATCCCCATCTTCCGACCTTCCGCTCGTTTCCCGCCTTCGCGCGTGCGCAGTACAGGTCATACTACGCACCCCGCACGCCTTCCCTACACTTTGTACTACCTCTTCGTTACGCCCACGGTTCCGCCCGCTCATGATTTCCGCACGTCGCACAGTTTGAATGAGAATCACGTCTGCAATGTCTCAGAAACAACAAACGCCTTGCCGTTGGTGTTGATCTTGAGTGAGGTCTCCTCGCAAAGTCGTCCCACTGACACGTCGTTTGACATTGAGATCCAGCATTCGACTGTCAGAGGAGTCGCTCGTCTATACCTCAGCCGAGGCTATCGAGGTCTCCACGCTGGACCCGATACTTCCGCCCGACGTAGGTCCAGAGCAGGTCGATCTCGCACGCACGCACATCATCTGAAAGCGATTCGTTCGAAGGTGCGTGGAAAACACGGTGGACAGGGCAGAGATATGCACAAAGAGGTAGAAAAAAGGGAGCGAACGGGGTCCAGATCGACAGATCGAGTGCGGGATAAGGGGATCGAGACAAGGAGCAGGACAGCCTGAAGACTGTTCTGAACCATTAGTGAGTCCGGTCAGCGGCGAGCTGGGGTCGAAACGGATGCGAAGGTGCAGGAAAGAGGCGGCGCGGGTCCTACGTAGGCCAAGGATGATATCGTATGCGTCACTATCGTACACTTCAATGAGAGCGGGGTCAAATGCGAGTCCATAATGCGAGTGAAGGAAGGAGAGCCGATATGCGGTTGTAATGGGCATAGGAAGGGAACGGTAGAAAGCACGGGACTTCGGAGCTGGCGCCGCTTTAGTCGTCGCGGTCGGGCCGCCGCCTGCTCAACGAGAACCGGGAAGGCGACATCCCAGGCGTCTTCTCGCCGCCTGACATAGACACGAGCGAACCACGAGAGCCCTTGTTGGAGAGCGTCGAGTCTGCGTCGAACTCGAGCCTGAGCGTGAGGAGTCCTTGGCCCTCGCGGAGCTCGATGCTGAGGTCGCGTGCCGGGACTGTCTCCCCAGGCGTGAGGTGCTCCCAGATATCGACCTCGGCGGATCCGAGCAGCTTGTCCTTGCCCAGCGTTTTGTGGTCGAAGATCCAGGCGAAGAGCTTGGGTTGCGTTCCGGGCGCTGCTGAGAATGCAAACGACTCGTTCCTGTTGGACAAGGGTCAGCATGTACACTTCTGCTGGGTATCCCCGTACTGACCATTCTGGCTCTGAGGTCTTATGCGCATGCTTCGTCTTGCACTCCTTGTCGCCGACCCGGATGACCGCGTACGGCTTAGCGTCTGTCATACCTAGGTCCTTGGCATGCTGCACCATGACCCTGAGCGTCCCAGGCTCGGTCTGGTGGCCATTACCGCCTGTTGTCGACGGGAATGTCGCACCCGACACGATACCGTCCATCGTCGCAAAGTCGACCGGCTTCGAGACGACACCCGCAGGGGGATCGGGTCGTCGGTGGTCGTCGGAAGAAACTGAGCTCACGCTGCCACGACGGCGGAACACTCCAGTGACCCCAGAGATGACCCCTTTGCCAGCCGCTCCGGGGATGTGTCCGATCTGAGTCATCGCGCGGCCGGCGGAAGAAAATGTGGAAGTGTTCTTGCGAGTCTTGACGATGATTTCGGGCGTGAAGAGCAGGCGGACGCGAATCTCGCCGTGGTCGCCGTGCTTGTCGTGCGAGAGAGGAACCGAGCGCTCGACGGCCGTGAAGGGCTCGAGGCTCTCAAGTTCGACGAGGCCGGTACCCAGGCTCTTCGCCTGCTCGATCTGGTTCCAGTCGAACACCTCCAGGTTGAAGACCGAGCCGGCGCGGGAGGGCTGTATTGAGGTATGAATATGTTGAAGCGTTGCAAGGCAAGTAGAGGACACATACCACTGGAACGCTGAACGTCTCGTTCCACTCGGGAGTGAGCGTCTTCTTCTTGGTCTGCGACTTGTAGACCTTCTGGCCGTTGAGCGAGAAGACAACAAATGGATCAGACTTGCCGCCGCGATCAACGCCACGAACGCCATGGCCGTCGATGAGGTCGACGCGCAGGACGCCTTGGTCTAAGACAATGCTCTAGCTCAGCTGCTTTCGTAGATTTTGTATAGACGCTTACTGTTCACACTCTCCCTCGCCTCGAGCTTGAGCGGCACAGGGAGGTACCTGGCCTCCAGGGTCACAACCGACCGCTTGGAGTCATCATCCTGATTCACGAGCGTGAACTCCGAAGGGCCATCCTGCACCAACATCGCACCATCAGCGACCAATGCCCGACCGCAGCTTACGACACACGCAAGAGAAGATGGCCATCTCACGCACCATAGTCTTTTCCAAGAACGCCTTCGCGTCGCCCTTCCACTCCGCGATCACGTCGTCCTTGTCGCCCTCGTCGGCCTCGTTGAGCCGGAGCCAGACGCGGCTGAAGTCGAGCTCCTTCACGACGCCCTCGCCGATGTACTCCCAGTGCGCGTTCGTGCTCCGCGGGCGCGGTGTGCTGAGCGCCGGCCAGTACGCTTCGTCGAGCAGGACCTCGAGGCGCGCCTTCTTGTGGAGTTGACCGGTCATGACGTTGAAGATGATGATGCCGGACTCTACGAGGAAACACCGCGTAAGGAGGAGTGCACTGAAAGACAGAAATCAAACGCACGGTGCTTGAGCACCTCCTCCTTGCTCATCTCGACGCCCTGCTCCTCTGGCCGCTTCTCCTCGGGCGTCGCCGACTCGCCGTTCGAGACAGCAGAGACAGCAGAGACAGCAGAGACAGCAGAGACCGTGGTGTCCGTCGACTTGGCCGCGCGGTGGCCAGGGCCCTCTGCGCCTTCAGCGCGGCTGGTCGTGATGCCTTCGGGGACCCCATAGTCCTCTTCGTCGCTGTCGTTATGCACAGTACCACCCTCTCCGGATTCGGGAGACTCAGCCCTGGCGGCCTCTTCGATCTCGTTGGGGCTAGCGTTGAAGCCGATGCCACGTATAGCGTACGCGGGGATGAACTCAGCGACGTAGTGGAGCTTGCCTTTAAAGGTGCCGTTGCCGAGCTTGAGGCCTTCTTCAACCTCGCGCTTCCCTGTGGATTCGAAGAGGAACTCAGCGCCATCGGGCGGGTTCTCAATCTGCTTTACGAGGTCTGACACGCGCAGTTCCGTGTACCCGAGTGACCGGTCCTGAATGTCACTATGTCAGGCAGTAACATTACGGAACCGCATGGTGGCGCACCTTTGTCAGGTGCTGGTAGTCCATGCACTCAAGCATCATCGTCTGTCAGTGGGAAATGAGCGTTATGAGATTTTGGGTTATGTCAACGACGTACTTCTTTCATGGAGTGTACTGCAGCGGCCAATCAGCATGCAGCTCAGAATGGCGTACCGGGCGTACTTACCAGGGATGTAAATGATCTGGTCCCATTCTGGGTTCAGGTCTGAATGGTATCAACGTCAGTGTGGTGGACAAAGGCGGATACAGGGTCTGTACTGACTGTTATTGACAACTTCCGTGCGGCCTTCCGTGACGTTGTTGATCTGCACGCGGACATATGGATCGCTCTATAAATCACCGAGGTCTGTCAGTCCGTTTCCCTTGCACTCCCTCCCCGCGAACGACGCACCTTGCCACCGAGCGTCGCCTCCACGTTCCTGCCGCCCAACACGATCAGGAATCACATGTAGTGAGTTAAAAGCCGTTACGCACTTAACGTCCGTCGCGCGCTGTAGCCACAGGCGGACGACTCCCATGGAGGCACGTACTGATCCGCCCGTGCAGACTGCCCGCCATGGCGAGGGCTTCCACTCTGCGGTAACGCGGAGCTTCCCGCATCGCGCGTTGCTGAGCGTCCACCAGTCCTTGCCGGACGTCTTCGCCTGGAGGAGGTCCGTCAAGCGCACGCTCATGTAGCCAATGACAGGGTCCTTCAGGAAGTCGCGGTCGTCGATGACTTTGGTGACTACCACCGCATTCTCCTTGTCCGTGCAGAGTACTCAAAGCTGTCCTCCCATACCGGGTTGTTCGTGTGGCGCACTTTCTTCGTGGAATGGGCGGCCAATTTGGATTTCCCGGTGTAGATCTTCACGAAGGGGTTAAGTTCACCACTCATCGACTTCTGCGAATCAAGGTCCTTGGCCTGGTGGACTGTCAGGCGCACGATGCCGACCTCTGGGAAGACAACAGGTTAAATAGGAGTCCACATCCATGTTAAACTAGAACGCTCACTGGTATCAGGAAGTTGCTCAACACCACTGGCATCAACCTCAGGCTTGAGAACGGGATAGAAGTTCACGTCGAAGCGAATCGTTCCACGAGGCTTGCCATCCTTGAGGATTGGTTGCTCCATGCCCTCCTGCGTCGCATCACCCTCCAGGCAGCTGAGATCGAAGGTAGCAAATCCAAGGTCGGTGTTGGCGCGGTGGTCATTGTAATCCCACACCTTGAATAAGAGCGACTCCTGAAGTGAGTTGACGAGGATGAACTTAGTCTCCATCCACGACGGGTTGTTACTGCAGGCGCCCAGGGCGGCGATTAGCCGGGCACAAAACTACGTCATCTCCAGAGGAACAAATGACGTACGTGTTATGCTTCCAGTGCGTCCGTGGAGCTCAGCCCGTTCGTTGAGGCACAAGCTGACGTATGGGTCAGGGCGACCGCCGCCGAACTTGCTGCTAGGCAAGTCGCGCGCACTCTGCACGGTGATCTGGAGCACACCACCGCAGTGTCGATCGGAGCGCCGGAGAGCATCTGCTCGAGGTTGAGCGTGAACACGTTCGGCTCGTACATCATTGGGCCCAGGATGCTGTGGACGGTGTCGCGAATGAATGCGGACAAGCCAGGCACCTAGATGGACCGGACCATACGTCAGCTGAGATATTACAATGAGGTACGACAGTTCCCACTGACGTTCGCGATGTCAAACCCAAACGTCTCACCACCAATGGGCTTCAGCGCGTAGTCGATAACGGCTTGGTGACGAAGGACACGTCCACCATTTGGATATGAGGGAAGTTCGTCATAAGCTTCATGCGAATTTTCATGTGTCCACTGAACGTCATATCCTCGACCAGTATTGGCATGGCCGCGCTAGCGAAGCCCTTGCCCAAACGAACGCTGAGGATAACCTTCGGGTTGACCTTGTTCAGCTTCTGCTTGTCCGTCAACTCCGAGAGGTCGTTGGGTGTGAAGGAGAGGAACCAGTCCATGAGAACGACATCATCCTCCGTACGTGGGTACGTCTTGACCTTTTCAATCCGGGGTGCCTTGGTTCCAAGGGTGAAGGTGCTTAGACGCAGAGATTCAAGGAATGGTGGGCAGCTTTGAGAGAGGATCTGGTCCACAGAAGCGACGATCGTACGGGACAAAACAGGCTCGTAGATAAGCCAGAAACGGTCGAGGAAGTTGTTGAGCCAGTCGCAGATTCGAACTCCCTCTCCGAGCTGTGACGCGTCTTGACCAGCTCACGTTGAATCTCGTCACGCGCCCGCCGCCGAGTGCGCTCCATAGATGTCGAGTAGTAGGTGGTGCAGAATGCCAGGACGACGAACACCCATCCCATACCGAGGTGGAAGCGAGTGAGGAAGTGGGTCACGAAGACGGCCTACAACACGTGTGAGTGCCGCCCCTCCCCAACTCGTACGCATATGCTCACCACTACGATCATAGCAGCATTGTGGTACCACTCTCCATAGTACTGCTCGCTGATAAACAAGTCGAGGATCTCCTTGTGCTTTTCATCCCCCACTTTCTCGCGAATGGTGTCTATGCCAGAGACATCGCGCCATCCGAGCTTATACCAGTCAGGGATGGCTGGCGCGGGTCCATTGGGCATAGCTCCTGGAGCCTGTGGTCCTCTGGGCGGGTTGGTAAGGTGGGTGACGCAGGCCAGGTGGGAGTAACGGGTGTTTGAGGCAAGTTTGGATGTGGGTCGTTGTTCACGGGGAGGTATCCGCGTCTTCGACTGTGATGGTGGGGAGACCGTCCATTGCTTGGCCCGCCGTCTACAGCTATTTCTGCTAACACACGCGGTTAGCGCCCCAAAGCTGCGGATAAACGCACATATAACAATGGCATGCACAGGAGGAGGCCCGGAAATATAACTGACCTTTCGCAGCACTGTTTCCCGCCGCGCCGTTGACCGCAGCCTTAGCCCTGGACAGGTCAAGCTGGGGCACGGCCTTGCCGGCTTTGGCGGCCTTCTCTTGTGGACTGGCATCGGGGTTGAAGGTATGAACGGGCACACGAGTGCTGGAGGCGTCTTTGTCGACAATGCCATTGACCTTGGCTTGGTCGTTCGCAGATAGGGGGGAAGGAGAGGACCCGTTGACGGCGGCCATGGCGGCAGCGGTAACGGGGTGGGCAGGCGAGAGCGAAGGATTCGCTCAAGGGAAGAGGCGGTAAGGTAGCGTGTGGAAGCAAGGAGCGTGAGGAAAAGAGCGCAGGGAAGGGCAGATGTAGGAGAATGAACGCTGTCCGTTCCTCGATGACGTTCCACCAGTCCCCTGGGCGCTATTCTGGCAGCTTGCTCGCCACCCTCGACGCGCAGTGCGAGCTACCCGTCGGACTACGTCCAGCCCCGACCACGTCGACGTCGCACACCGCCCACTCACGCCGGCCATCAAACGGCCGCTACGACCTCCTTGTCCACACGCTGAGCATACCCGTTCAGACCCGCCCCGCAGGGCGCAGCTGAGGCTCGGCGTGCCTCGCGTGCTTCCGGGGTCCTACCAAGTGGCGCGACGCGCGACGGCGCGTCCCACGTGAGGGCGTGGGTCGTTTTATTTAATTATTCAACGCATGCTGCTTCCAGACTCCGAGAGTATCGCGCGCGACGCTAGCACCTATTGCGCATTCTCTCCTCCCGTCGGGGCCTCCCCTCCACCATCAGAGGTGTCAGCATCCATGGCGGCAGACTTGGAAAACACGTTGCCCTTCTGTTCGGACCCGCCCTCACAGTCCTTGGCTGCCCGCGGCCCAAGCGTGGCCGGATATTTGTATCTCTAGACCGCCCGGGGTCCCGGGGCCCCGTGGCTCACTGTCATATTATTACATCACGTATATTTAGCAGAGTCTCGATCTCCAGTGGCCAACAATAATAGCGTAGTACAAGAGGAAGCTCTAAAAACCAGCGCCCAACTGTCCGTCGAGGTGGATATCTGGCTGCAGCGGTCTGTACATGATGTGTATCGCGAGACAACAATTTCAAGAGGCTGCGTGGACGTTGCGCTTACAGCGCCCTTTGCCAGGTCAGGGATATGGCACAATTAAATTCAATTGTTACATAGCATATGCGGACACGAAGACCACCAGTTGCGGGGATACTGCGGACGGGCACAGGATTTCGAACTTGAGGCTCAAGCTCAAGCTTTGAAGCTTGACGACCCGACAGTGCGCTCCCGCCCTTATCCGGAACCTCCGCACTCAGTGATGGAATGTATGTGGTGACCAATCCGACCTGCTCCTGCATGTCTCCAAGGAAGCGCTTGCCGTTTCTCTGCTTCTCGAGATACTGGGCGTTGATACCTTCCCACCGAGGGCGCGGTTGCAGTGAGTGCCTACGCACTGGGCATTGAAAACTTCTCGCAGCACCCTTGCATGCTGTGGATGACATTGACATATCATGCATGATTTGTTGAATGATGAATGAGGTGTCAGTCCGGGTGGCCCGGCCGCAAAATTCACCTTTTTTCTGAGCTATGGTCTCGGAGACTACCTGACGTACTCAAGTACTCAAGTTCCAGCTCAAAAGCATTCATGCGCCATGAGCGCTAAAGAAATGGGATGACGTCATCGAAACGAGGCGAGCACGCGCTGGCCAACTTTTTGTCCTGCTTGTCTTCCACCAGAGCGGACTCATGAGCGTCCTCGCCCGCCGGCTCTATAATGGCGGCTTCAACCATCTCAAAAGCACTTCATTTCTCGTCGCAGGCAAGGCTCCACGCGTCGTCGGCCCGGCGTTCGCCCGCTCCTGCTCTGTCGCCGCTGCAAAACTATCGCAGGACAGCGAGGTTGTGAGTGCTCTTCTTAGAATCTCCGTTTCTTCCCTGCTATGTGATTTGGAAGTTCGTCTACCTCCCAATGATCACACGCTGTTGCACATCCACATCGCATTGGCTAGTACACATGCACCCGCCAAGATTGAGTCTCCCTTCCCATGCGTTCATTGGCTACAGAGTCTCCGTCATTCTGCCGCCATGCTCGCCCTCGATCGCATGCTTTCCTACAACGCCCCATAGGGGCATCGTATCCGATTACGACTCACATATATCTCTCTTCCGCCGCGATCAGTATCTGCCCCAGCCTCCCGTCGCGATGGAAGACGCACGTGCAACGCCAGGACCAACCCATATGTCTGCCCACAAGGACTTCGTGAAGCCCAATGAGGCCTACGTCGCCAGCTTCGGTGACAAAGGCAACCTACCTTTGCCTCCCTCCAAGAAGCTCTTAATCGGTGAGTTGTGCCTTAATGACCGCGGGGAAAGAAACGTACTCATGAAAAACAGTCACTTGCATGGACGCGCGCATCAAGTGAGGCGACCCATATCCCTCTTCACGCGTACACGCCGCTAATCCCGCCCTGCAGTGTGTATGCGGAACTCGGCATCCGGGAGGGCGAGGCCCATATCGTGCGCAATGCGGGTGGTGTGGCGTGAGTCTGTCCCCACTCTCGCCCCCCTCGCCCCACTCAAGTCCGTCTTCTCGCTTCTCCCGACAGCAAGGAGGCCTTGCGCTCGATCATCATCTCTCAGCGCCTGCTCGGTACGCGCGAGATCGCCGTCTTCCACCACACCGGCTGCGGGATGCTCACGTTCGACACGGCGGGGCTCCGCGAGCAAGTGAAGGCGTCGGACCCCGCAACCCTGCACTGAAGGCCGTCGACGAATTCGAGTTCCTCGAGTTCAAGGCCTCGAGGACAGTGTCGAGTCTGACGTGAAGTTCCTCCAGGAGCACCCGCTAGTTCTACCGGAGACGAAGGTCACTGGCTGGGTGTATGAGGTCGAGACCGGCAAGGTGAGCTTCGAGTGGCTTCAAGCGATTTTGGTGCACCTCGCAAGGCAATGGCGCGTGGCTGGCGCAGAGTATGTGCACGGAGCTGATTTCGACCTCCAGATAAGGCAGATCGTTTAACAGGGCACTACGAAAGGCCTCCTTGTGATCGCACTATAACGCGAAGTGAGTGTTCTGCTTCAGCGTAAACTATGAGTGTTAAACGGCAAGCTAATGATATCATGAGCAGTCGCCGCTGTTTGAACAACATCTGGTCCAGGTTATACCATGACAACCCATCAGTGTCACTCTGTCGCTGTAGTCCCACATCTTGCTTCTGTTACAATTTACCTTGTATAGTGTGCGCAGACCGAAAGAACGCGTCACGACCGTATATGAAACGCGACGCACGTGCTCGCATTGCCGGAGCTTTGCTTTTCGGCGGGCAGATTTCTCTGACTCCTCTCCCATCGATATCACCTCGGTGTCGCGCACTCTCGCGAGCAACCACATAACACAAGATGGCCGCCATTTCTGGAAGACCGGACGACCCCAAGCTCCACTTGACGCAGTCCGGGCACGCTACCCCCCGCACAGCTGCGCGCCCGGGCACTGTGCTCAACGAGTTCGTACCGGATGTGAGGCCGGTCATCGCCATCGACTTCGATGACGTTCTGTGCAAGACCAACCATGCAGTCGCGGCATGTGAGTGGATCGCGCGAGCGCGGGGCCCCGGACGGAGATGCTGACGAGGGATCGCGCAAGGGCATAACGATGCTCATGGTACGAAGATGGCATTGGATGACTTCTATTGTGAGTAGCGTGTCGGCCACATTGCACTTGCTGTATGCGTACTCGCGGAACGGGTTCTCATCGTGCGATGTCCCAGACTACTACTACTGGATGGTACGCTCTCGCCTCCCCGGCTTCCGCGCCCGCGCCCTTGCCCCTCGCCGCTCACGATACCTCGGCCTTGCAGAACCCATACTGGGGCAACCCCGACGAGACGGTGCGCAAGGTCGAGGAAATTTGGAAGTCGGACTACCTCGACCGCGCGGACCCCGTTGAGGGCGCGGCGGAAGGCCTCGCCGCACTCGCCGCGCGGGGGTTCCGGCTCGTGCTGGTCACCGCGCGGCAGCCCCGCGAGCTGGAGCGGAGCCTCGGCTGGCTGGACAAGCACATGCCGGGTCTGATCGACACGATGATCTGCACCGGGCAGTCGCAGGAGACGTTGGCGGACGAGAAGGAGCTGGTGACCAAGCTGTCGAAGGCGGAGGTGCGTGCCCCGTGTTCTCGCCCTGCTCGCCCGCTTGTTCTACGGGTGAAATGAACTCACCTGTCCCCCCGATTGTGCGCAGGTGTGCCGTCGCCTCGGCGCGAAGCTCATGGTCGACGACTCGGCGGAGAACGCGCTGAAGTGCGCCGTTGCGGACCCGCCGGTGCCCGTGGTGCTCTTCGGCGAGTACGAGTGGAACAAGCGGGTGGGACGGTACAGCGACGTCTCAAAAGAGACAAGCTTTGAGGACAGACTCGCGCGCGAGGGCGGGCGTGAGTTCTGGAAGGAGGAGAGCCTGGAGAAGGAGCTGCCGCCTGGCGCGCCGCTGTACCGCGTGAAGGACTGGGAGGCGTTGATAGACTGGGTGGACAAGCAGCGCGAGGAGGGCAGGATATGAGTGAATGTAGATGAGTAGGTTGCGATGCTCGGCGTAGTGAATAGAGAGTTCCGTGCTTCCGACTCTGTTGAATGGGGATGAGAGAGGATGTGCTCACGGCAGCTCACGGCCCGCTGACATGACGCGCAGTGCGGCGTGGCCACCGAGCGCGCCGCCTTCCGACAGCTTTCGACTATTCACCACCACTCTGGGCAAACTCTGGGTCTTTAGCTTATACCATAGCTAGTTGCTATACCTTCTGCTACACGACGGTCGGACTTCTACTCCGACTCGTACCTCTTTACCATGTCTTCCGCTGGGATTCGCCGCCTGCTGCAGCCACCAAACACTCAGGATTCGGATACCCGAGCTCTCGCATACCTCAATGACACCTACAAGTCGCTCAATGACATCGAGAGCGGCGAAGACCTCGACGTGATGGTAGAGCAGGCTCGACGCGAGCTCGAGGGTATCGAAACGAAGGTGCGCCATTCATTCTGACATCCTTTCCGACTCTTCTCTCGTCTCGTGCGCGCCGAACACCTCTCACCACCCTCTGCCTCAGCTCAGCTCGCGCACTCGCAAGCCTGCACGGAAGCCGTGATTGCACAGACGCGCGAACAAGCATCTGCGCAGCTCCATACCGCACAAGAGCTCGCGCTCCTTCGGCACTCCCTCGCCGACGAACTCACGTTCCTCTCTGGGGAGCTCGTCTCGGACCTTTCCCAGCGCGAGCACGGGGACGTTGAAGGACCCACACTGCTGGAGGACCTCGAGGCGCTGCACAGGAGCTTAAAGGAGCTTGAGAGTGTGAAGGGATACGTTCAGGTCGTGGAGCATGCAATGAAACTCAGGTACGTTCCACTCTTTTGAGGCACAGAAGGTAGGGGGCTCATGTGTACTGCAGCGAGGCCGCGGTCGAGCAGGTGCGCACAGCTGGGACCGCGACGGTTTCGGAGTATCAGAAGCTGCAAGAGTTTGTCAAGTCGGTTGCCGCAGCGTGCGAGAAGGTCGAGACTGTGGCCAGCCAGCCGGACCTGCATATACTTGGCTTCCTCGACAATGTGGTCGAGCAGACGTGGAGGGACATGAAGGGCGTACTGATGACGTGAGTGTTTGCGTATTGGTTCCTCTAGTTGTGATACTTCTCTGAGATACGCACAAGGACGCTGCTGGAGGTTGCAGAGAAGCTCAAGTGGCCGACGAAGGTGGACTACAGCGCAGCCTCCTCGGAGGATCGAAGGGCTTTCGAGACTGCCTTCTATAACTTGCTTAAACTGCAGACCATCGGGGCGAAGATCCGAGACTCCTCCAAACACAACGGGAAGGAAGGATTGTATCCAATCCAGGCTCTCGTACAAGCTATCTTGCAGCGATTCAAGTTCCACTTTGAGGGTACGAGACCAACTAACCGCATGGACAAGGTAGGCATCTGTGTTATGCTCTCATACGATGATTCGCTAACGAGTTTACTAGCCGGAATGGTACTTCACGCACATCGCGAATGAATCGCACGAGCACAGGCCATTCATGGAGTCAATAGTGCAAAGTTTGCTTTCCTCAACGGAGTATCGCACTATCAACGCCTGGGTATATCGCCTATCCGTCATGGATCTCAACTGCGTTCTGATATTATTCCTTCTCTAGCGCGAGTTCACCAACCTGCTCCTCCCTGTTCTGGAACGCAAGATCCGCCGCACCATCCCTGCCTTGCTCTCGCACCCTTCGATCCTCGCGCATACGATCTACCAGGCATTGTCATTTGATACCGCCATTCGAGATGAAGGTTTCGGCATTCAGGGGACGACTGCTGCTACCGGGAAAGATGGAACGGATGCTTGGAGAGGTATCAGCGAGATAATTCTCGGCAAGAAGGAATGGCTCGACGCTTGGGTAGAGGGCGAACGCAAGTGTGAGTACTCCTCCACATGCATTTGGACATCACTCGCTCATTCAGTTACACAGTTGCTATGGACCAGTACTTTGAGATAATCAGTGCGCCTGATGCATGGCTCATTGCGGATGACGAAGGCGAAGACGAGGCACCCTCGTGGACAGCTGGCCGTGAACTGCGACCAACCAACTCGGCTCGCCGTGTCAAGTCGCTGGTTGAGCAGGTCACAGGTTTGTGCACTGACAACGCTTTGAAAGACGTCTCTAATGTGTTGCGTTCCAGACCGTTACTCCCCGCTTCCCGAGTACACCCATCGCACTCGCTTCCTCATCGTCGTCCAGCTCCCGCTGCTCGAGTCGTATCTTGGTCGCATATCCTCATCCTTGGACGCTTTCGAAACGTTATCCTCATCGCTCATGCGCGCCGTTCCTGGAGCTCTTGGTGCTGGGGATGGCAGGGGCGGTACTGGCAATTTGACCTCCGGAGTCGAAGGCACGCAGCGACTCTGTAAAGCCCTGGTCAGCGCGAAATACCTTGCTGGCGTGATGGAGATGTGGGGTGAAGATCTGGTATGTGGTGTCCGCATCGATCCTGATCGCGTTACTGACCCTACTTTGTGCAGTTCTTCTTGGAGCTTTGGGAGGAGATCAACCGTAGAGCTGCATTGCGTACAAAAGCAGGAACTGTAGCGTTACTCCCCAATCCGAACGGCAGCGAAAGTGATTTGCCGGAAGGGACCATCTTCGAGGAGCTTATACGGCTATACTCCGCAACAACCGGGCGCGCAGAGGACATGGTTGCTGGGAGTGTCACAAGTGAGATTGAAAGCGGACTCAGGCCACATCTGCAGGGCGGAGCAACGTAAGGTTCTTCGTCTCAGGCTCGTTATGTTGGGGCTGACTTGCATCAATGTCTACACAGGCAGCAACCAACGTCTGAGGACTCTGACGACATCGCCCTGGCTCAGACCTTGCTCGCGCCCCTTGCTCTACTCTCTTCTCACCTCACCTTCCTCCGTGGCACGCTCCCTCGGACGACGGTCACGTCGCTCTATCGGCGCATTGCGTCGCGGCTGGCAATGCACCTCCTGCAAAGGCAAATCCTCTACCGCGGCCGTGCGCGCGCGACACTACACGAAGCCAAAGCTGTTCTCGCGGAGGCAGAGCTGTGGGTCGAGACCTGCCGCGTCGCGCTCAAAGAGGACCGCGGGCGCGTAGAGGCTCCATGGCGACCGTTCCTGCAGGCCGCGCGATTGCTCGCTTGCGAGGGCGACACCTGGGGGAAGATCGTGGACGCGACTTTTGCGGTGGCGAGCGACAACGAGTGGGAGGACGTCATGCTCGACGTTGTAGGTTTAAGCGAGTTCCCGCGAGAAGAGGTCCAAGGCATCCTGAGGAGACGGGAGGACTGCGAGCGCTGAAAGCCTTGAGTTTCGTTTTCTTAGTCGGTTGCTCTGGAGATATTGTATATCGCATCATTCTGTAACTGCATCATCATACTTCGGACCAGAGAGTGAGCATTGAATTCGAGGGGAGTAACAAGATGCCTAGTGCAGTAAACACAGGTAAACATTGCCGCGCGCCAGCCGCTGAGCCGGATCGCCGCGCACACTGACAAGCTTGTTTGCCACCACCGTCTGGCATGCCGCTAAGCTGCACAAAACACTGACCTCGACGTCACCCTCGGCCAAGAAGACCAGGTTCACTTTCACATAATGGCCGTTCCAGCCCCCGCGTCACTCCGCGATCTGTACACTACTCCTTCCAACGCCTGGTCCTTCGTGCCACCTCCTCTCACTCAAGACAATTCGACCAATCCCCCACTCTCTGGACCCTCTTCTTCTACTCAGCAATGGTCTACGCGCACGTCGCCGAACCCGCTGTTTGGCCTCTCTCCCTCCCTTACCGACGACTCTGGCCTTGACATCACGTCATTAGCGAAGGAGCTCTGCCTCGCAGCACTCCTGCAGTACTCGACCGCTGCTATTGCTCAGCCATGGGAAGTCGGCAGGACGCTGCTTCAGGTGCAATGGGTACCGCGAGATCCAGCAGACATTTCGCCTGAAGCTGGGGCGGAAAATCTGGAGGACGAGGGCGAGGTGCGCCTGACGTTTCATCCGTGCACACGAGGCAAAAGCTGACACCACGTCTGTGGATAGCTCAGCGACTCGTCGTCAAACGAGAATGACTCCTACTTTGCGGACCCGACCTCAGACAAGCCTGCACGACCACCACGTCCTGCGGACGAGTCGGGCTATGTTATTAGACAATCCGTGCTTGACGAAGGGACCCAGCCTGAATATATTATCCCTGTTGGAAGTGCGGACGGTGCGTGGGGGATGATCAAACGCGTTGGGCGATTTAGGGCGGAAGGATGGCTAGCGTTATTCAAAGGTGCGTACTATGGTGTTCGCGAACGAAGTCAGGGTCCAACCATACCATCTCTGTAGGTCTGTTAACCTCCGCTGTGTCAACTGCGCTTTCAAGAACACTGCAACCCATCATCTACTCCGTCCTCGAGTCAATATTCTCCCCCATTACACCCGCCTCTCCCTACTCCTATGGCCCGACCTCCGTGCTTCTCCCTGTAGCCTCACAAGTCCTGACGGGCTTCATCCTCTCTCCTCTGGACCTTGTCCGCACACGGCTCATGGTCCAGTCCTCCGTCCCTCGGTACCGCACCTACTCCGGCCCGATCGACGCCCTCCGCCAGATCCTCGCGCAAGAAGGCGGTCTGCGCGGCGTGTACCTCCACCCGCACCTCTTCATCCCCACCCTCTTCGACTGCACCCTCCGCGCGCTCGTCCCGCTCACGCTTCCGGGCACGATCGCAAGCTACGTCGGCTTCGGCCCGAACATCTCCCCCGAGGCGACCCCGCTGCAGTGGCAGTTCTCGGAGCTCCTCGGCGCCGTCGCAGGCGCGTTCATCACCCTCCCCTTCGAGACCGTCCGGCGACGGCTGCAGGTGCAGAACCGGGGCGCCGCGCGTCCGCTGAAGGCGTGCGTCGAGCTTCGGCCCGCACCGTACAACGGCATGGTCGACGCGTTCTGGCACATCCTCACCGAGGAGCGCTCCGACCTCCCGCTCAAGCCGCCAACGCACAGGAGGCGCCGCCGGCGCAGCTCGCACAAGGGCAAGGAGCCCGCGCACCAGCACGTCGAGGTAGTGGAGGACGTCGACCACGAGAGCTGGCTGCGTCACAGCGGCATTGGGCAGCTGTACCGTGGTCTCAGTTTGCGGGTCGGGGGAGCGTGCCTGGTGTTTGTGCTGGCTTTGATGGGTGGTACGGACGAGGTGGATGGAGGTTGGGCGGAGCTGTGATGGCTTATGGGTAGAGGCCACTTCGAGGCGTAGATACGGCGGGCCGAACCACGCTCATGCGTATATTCGCGTGGCGGCGTTCGTTACTTCATGAATGTATTCCCTATTAATGACACCCAGTTCTATACTCATGGCATGTTACCACCACCCCGAAGGCTATCCCGATACTGCCAGCCTCAGGTAAGACTGTAGCGCTGCCCTCGATGTCAGCCACCTCAGCTGTTCTATTGTTTAGCTGACGGTCGTAGTCAGACTTGCAACGAATGTCAGTCTCCGCAAAATTGAGACCACCGCCAGTGAGGAGTTGACCTGGTCACGTCCTTAAACCAACAACTCTAGTTGAAATTCGCTGACGTGGTTTCGGAATGGTTTCAGAGCAGCCTGTCAGAGCTCGCTGGAGATATCCCACTCGGATGCAAAGTCGAAACAACATGATCCATCCTAACGCGGGGCGGGAACACATTACAAAATAAAAGACTAGATAACATTACTGATCTCGTCTCGAAGTTCGTCATACAGCAACTCTTCTCCTCTGCGCCAATCCGTCCACGAGCAATCCCGAAACCTTGGCTTGAAACCTGCGGCACCACGGAGAGGGCGGGACGCCGGTCAAAGTAGATGGCGTCCGGTTGAAATGGCGAGCCAGCGGCGTCTCTCGGGGCAGAGCACAGCTGGCGACCCTAGCGCAAGAAGCGGGGTGTCCGGCGGGGCTTCCAGGATTCAACGGCATAGATTGGCTCTCTCGCGAGGGCTGAACCTTTCACGTTGTCAGTCTACGCAGTGGCACACCGGAGCCCCGGAACACCGACGTGTCCGCAGCGCGGTGTGAGGCATCTTGATTCTTCCCTGGGTGACGCTCGACGCCGAAACCGCAAGACCCACGTTGCAGTCGCCAGTCCCGGCGAGAAGGCCGCTCGCACGCGCGGAGATCCGAGCCTCGGGAGTAAGCAACGCCAAGGCCGCTACGGCCCCTATGCGGTGTTGACACACATAGCTGCGCCTCTTCCGAGACTACTCTCGAGAGTTATTATGGGTGTTCGATTGCTTTTCTTTCACCTTCTTCGCAAGCGCTGGTGGGACTACGGACAGCTGCACGGGTCGGTCTTCGTCCGCGTTATGTCCCTGTAGAGTTTCATTGGTGTGAAGGAAGCACCTCATGAGACCTTATCAAGGGTCACGTACGTGGACCAGGTGGTACTTCAGACCGCTCTTCTGCTTGTACTTCTTCGTACAGCCTTCGTGGGGACATCGGAAGGTGTTGTGGATGTATCGTCCAATCTCGGGCCCGACAAGCCCGATGGGAATCCCATGTTCATCTAGCTCCTGCTGAACAGGTGGGACGCTAGGTTGCGTCTTGGTGGGTGTGACGGTCGAATTGGTAGCTGGGGCATTATTGCGATCATTAGACGGCGCTACAGGGTCACCTTCTTGTGTCATAATGGCGTCTTGGAAGTGATACTTCGATCTGTTGGGGAGAGACGGATGAGTATCGGGTGTGAAGTTGGTACACACCCCGTCCAAACTACGGACAGAGTCAAAAGGAACATACATCTGTAGATGGTACTGGAGTCCGTTGAGGCTCTGTGACCGTACATGAGAAGCGTGACGGGACGGTTAATATGCGAATTCTCACCTTCCAGCTCTTCACGCAGCCTTCGAGTCCGCATCTGAATGGCGTGACACCACCAAGATCTCCGTTGTGGTCGTTCCTCGAATGCTTTGCCAATTCTCCCGAAGTGGTGAACACATTGGCGCTTTGCGACGCGTTGGGTGGCCAACAATCGCGATGGCCGCATGCGTATGCCAGCACGCTCGTACTGGCAGGTACATTATTGAGCACGCGCGGCCAACATACTAGACACGTACAACCGACGCTTACTCGGAGGTAACAGGAAGTTTAGACGACAGGCGGGTGACCAGTGGTAGCCTCCTTTTGGGCAGTAGAGTGCGCATATGTTCCTTCTCCTCTTCTGTGCGGTAGTGACCTTTGGCCGCAGGGACGTCAGTTGGACCAGGAGTAACGGATGGGTCGATATCCGACGCGGAGGCATGCACGGCACTCTGGGTTCCATCCATCGGCGAAATGCGACCGCTATGCTGGTCGCATACGGAGGGATGGTCGGGAACGTCGTCGTCGTCAGCCAAGAAGTCATAATTGCTGGGTGATACTGGGTCCTCAGCCGGCAGATCAGATGCCGTGTGTTCAGGCGAGAACGAGCCTTGAGGTTCGACAGGGGCGGGAGTCGAGCGACCAGCATCGTCGAGCGCGGATGAGCTTGGGAGTGCATCTTGCGACACTTCCTGGGCACTCGGGTGTGGAGGTGTTAAATGAGCTCCCGACAAGATCTGCTGTGGAGAAAAGGAGGCGCCTTGTGGTTGGAGGACGTGCTGAGGCGAAGAACCTGAGTGTAAGACAGACGGCGCCACATATTGCGGACTCCGACCATCCCAGAAGGGAGAGCCTTGATTCCCAGAGCCATCGGATGTTCCTTGCAAAGCAGAAGCGAGGGTCCCTGGAACGGCATGAGAAGGCCCTGCCTGTCCAGGGATTTGGGGTTGAAGTTGTCTCCTTCGGTCAAGCATGCGATACCTGAAGATCGCTTCAACGAGAGCATCCAGGCAGAGAACGATGAGTGGCTGACCTGTTCCTGCAACCCAATCCGCTTCTGTTTAACTCTTGACCGATGAGGCCCCATCTTCCTCCATGCCTTTCATGAGCTTCAAAAAGCCTGGCATCTTCATCGGCCGTCCAGTCATCGCGTTTGAGAGAGGGGTCTAATGCCTCCCTGTAACGCTTGGAGCAAGCATCGTCTGTCCTTCCGGGAATCTGGCGAGCGATGACGGACCACTTCTGGCCATGGGTGGCAAATAATGAAAGGAGCTGTTGATCCTCTTCCGCCGTCCACGCGCTCTTCTTCACATTTGGTGAGAGGGAGTGAAGCCAGCGCTGCACAGGAGACCTTAGAAACCGACACAGGGAGTCAAAGGGTTGTCCCAACCTTCCTGCACGCCTTATTCGTCCGTCCGGGCACTGACGCAGAGATGATCTTCCAGTTGTCGTTCTCCCCATGGATGGCGACCGCCTGGACAAGTAGGTTATCTTCGAGCGTTGTCCATGGCTTTCCAACACCGCGTTCGCTCATGGAACACTCCACGCGACGGCCGCTGGTGAGCCACTGCGGCCAGAGTAAGAGAGAGGAGGAAAAATGGTGGTCAAGAAATGCAACTGGCCAAAGTGACTTGAGACTGACAAGCGCCCGACGCGCTGAACGCGATTGTGCTGTCTTACGTAACCGCGTCTTGCTCTCGCTCCTGCTGCCATGTCCCTCGTCCAAGGCTACTCTTCCGACGAGGACGACGGTCCTCTGTCGCCGACCACCGATGCTTTTGGTCTCTCATCTCTCCCCGCGTCCAAGAAGGTGCGCGTTGAAGACACCTCGATGTCCCTTGTGCCCTCGTCAGCGCCACATGTACTCGCAGAGGTATTTATTCAACATTGCGGACCGCACGCGACAGGCGGCTAACAAGCAGTTCTTTCAGGACCCACTGCAACAATCTTCCCTTATTACGCGACCTACGGACACGCAGATGAATGTGAACATTTCGTATGACGACATGATGCTGCCCGTTCAAGGCCCGGAGAACCCTTTCGGAGACCGGAATCGGTTCATGAACCAAAACGCGCTCGCGGGACACGTAGAGGAGCAGGCCATGACGGAACACGCGTTCCGCCAACAACACCTCACGCACGCTATCCTCGGCTACTCCGCCAACCCTTCGGTGGACCCCAACGCGCCCGCTATTCTCGGTTCGCTGGACAAGGCGCAGGAGCACGGCTTCCAAACAATAGGCTCCGTGAAAGTGCCTAAAAACACGAAGAATGAACTGAAGAGGAAACGGAAGGCGAAAGGGGATTTGGAGATTGTGGATGGCGAGGGTGCGTACGAGGGACCTTGGGCGACTTGGCAGGGAGACGAGCCGACAGCGGAGGTCGAAGAGGCCATGGACGAGCCGGAGCCGGAGTCAGAGGAGGAACCAGAGCAGGAGTTCCAGCCCAGGAAAGCGAAGCCGAAACGGGGCGCACCGGGGCTCGAGTCCTCCGTGTTCCATGGCAAGTCGATGCACGACTACCAAGGACGGACGTACATGCACCCACCATTATCGGAGGCGCCGCAACTACAGCACGAGCCAGGGTCGCAAGAATGCTTCATCCCGAAGGTTTGTATTCACACCTGGACGGGACACACGCAAGGTGTTTCCGTGCTCCGGACTTTCCCCAACACCGGCCATCTGCTTCTGAGCGGTTCTATGGACACAAAAATCAAGGTGAGTGTGTCCCAATGCAAGTGTTGTGAACGCATTCCTGATTTCATGTAGCTATGGGATATCTATACCCACGGAAACTGTTTACGCACCTTCCATGGTCACATGAAGGCTGTCAAGGATGTCACATTCTCGAACGATGGTCGGAGATTCTTGTCTTGCGGGTATGACCGTCAGATGAAGCTTTGGGATACGGAGACTGGGCAGTGCATCAAGCGCTTCAGCAACGGCAAGATCCCGTATGTTGTACGATTCCACCCGGATGAAGATAAGCAGAACATCTTCCTGGCGGGTATGTCCGACAAGAAAATTATTCAGGTACGTTCTTCCGTCCGTCCGTCTTCTTGTTGTGGGTGCCTGACGACGAATACATTCAGTACGACATGAACTCTGGAGAAATCACGCAAGAATACGACCAGCATCTCGGTCCTGTGAACACGATCACCTTCGTAGACGAGAACAGACGGTTCGTCACGACATCGGATGACAAGACCATTCGAGCTTGGGACTTCGACATCCCGTCGTCATCAAGTACATCGCCGAGCCGCACATGCACTCGATGCCCGCTGTCACACTGCACCCGAGCAGTATGTTTCCAATTGGCCCATTCTTCCATCCCGCCACTGACAGCTTGGCGGTCCGTTGACGTCGACAGAGAAGTACTTCGCTGCACAGAGTCTCGACAACCAGATCCTCGTGTACAGCACGGACAACTTCCGGCAGGCACGGAACAAGCGGTTTGCCGGCCACTCCGTCGCTGGCTACGCCTGTCAAGTGGGCTTCTCTCCGGACGGCAAATGGATCAGCAGCGGCGATGGCGAAGGTAACGTCGTCTTTTGGGAGTGGAAAACGGGCCGCATAAAGTCCCGCCTGCGCGCACACAACAAGGTGGTCATCGCGCATGAGTGGCTCCCACACGAAACGGTACGTGCGCATCGCCTCAGCGGTTTTTTTCCTGCTATCGCGCCTGGACCGAGCTGACACGTGTGCACAGTCCAAGGTTGTGACGGGTTCGTGGGACGGGTTGATCAAGCTCTGGGTACGTCACCTCCGCTGCATTCCCGCTGAACAGAAGCGATACTGACTTTTGTCTGCAAACGTGCAGGACTGATGCCATTGTGCTTGCCATATGGACCGCATGCCGTGTATCCTATTCACCTGCTTGTAGACGTGTACATTAATATCCCTATCGGCGACGACGCGGGCTCGACGATTCGCAGCCACCCACACACGAAACCCATATGTATGGCCTGCGCCGCTTCTTCGCACCTTGACCGCGCGCGTCGCTTCGTTTCATCCCGTAATATCCCCCGGCACTCCGAGGACATCCTTTCTGCACCCTCGACTTACGCAAGAGAAGACGCGGGCGCGAAAAAAAAAGAAGTCCGCAGGGATGCGCGCCCTCCGTCGCAGCGGAAGCTCTCGGGCAGACAGGTGCTTTTCCACATGACGTGAGTGCTCGGTCATGCTCCGCCGTCGTCCACAAACTCGGCGCGCCCGTGCTCCAGCGTCCCGGGAAACCCGGTCTAGGGCCCTCGGATCCCGTCGCCTCGACGTCTGCGCAGAAGTGTGCGGCCGGCAGTGTGGCTGTGGGACGTCCGGACTCCAGCTCGTATCGTCCCCGTCCGCGCCAGCCCTCGGTCTCGTGAGCCCCGCACGCGATATGCGATAACGCTCGACCTGCGCCGTGCGGCGCGCCATCAGCGACGATTGCATCTGGCCGTCTCGAAAGCGAGCATTTAGATTATCATTAATTCCGTCTGGAGCTCGAGGCCGGGGGCCGAGGCAGGTTCGTGCTGTCACTAGTGGTCTCCATCTCCCCCCTTGTCACGCTCGAGTGCCGGCCGCGCCACCCGGAAGAAAAGAGGCCAACCCCCTGCGGTCGCGGGAGGGCCCTGGGAGTTCGTGCCGGACGATGGTGGCGCGGGTGTTCAGAGGAGGCGGGAGCCGTGGCGGTAGTTATTATACTCCGCGGCGTGGATGCTGCCGCCTGCGAAGCTCGGATGATCGGCGTGCTCTTGTACTGAGTACTACTACCAGCTCGGTTGTGAGGTGCGGTTTGGAAAGGATGCAGCGCGCGGTTTGGCGGAGGATCGGAGGTGTCTTGATCTTTGCCTTGACCGTCCTCGGCGGCGATAGACCTGGCGAGTTATGAGGACGCGGAGCAGAACGAGCGTGCGGTATACTAGCGTCCGCCGTGGTTGCCTTCTGATCGCGCTTTTGTGGGCTCGTTCCGACGTCTGTCAACCAGATCAGACCCGGTTCTACGCGCCCAGGGGCCAACGGTGAGCAGTGAAGTCTTGAGCAGTGGGCGTTGGAATACAAGACGCCACCTTCCGCTGCCCGCGCGTTTTTATTTCTGTGAGCTGGGAGGAGATCGCGCGGCGACCAGGATCGAAGGCCCTGAACGATCGGCGCAAGCGAGGAGCTCCTAACCACACCGATCTGCCCGACGCTCCGCCCTCCTCGGATGCACGATCGGGAGGTGATATGGCGACAACATACGAACACCGTTGGGGCGCGTTGGAGCCCGTCTCGTCGCTTGCGCATGCATGAAAGCGGGGGTGGGCGGCGGCGCGATGCCCGGGACGGTCTTCAAGCTTCAAGCTTCAAGGGCAAGGGTGGACGCCGTCTGTGCGAGACGACGGGATCGTCTCTCGTGCGAGCGTCCGCCGCCACCGCCGAGCGTGCCGGGGGGCAGACGTGGATGACGTCGGGTGGCGGGCGGACAGGCGAGGGCCTCCGCTGCCGTACGAGAGCAAGACATGAGGCCGTCGAAGGCCTGGAGGCGTCGCGGGGCAGCGGGACTGCAGCCAGGCCTGAAGGCCTGACGCGCCGCATGCCAGCGATCGACGGGCAGGACAGGGCATCGATCGCCAGGGCAAGCGGGAGATAACCCCTGTGCTGAGGTGCCTCGGAGTCGGGTACACGATCGCGAGGCGCGCGGAGTGCCCCGTGCAACGTTCTTCTGCGGTCCGAGCCCGAGCCACATACGAGAGAGACGATAAACGAGAGTTTGGCGACAGCGCACCAGGAGGTGGTGTGATGTGCATCAGTGCGTCAATTGTCAAATTGAAGCCGGGCTCGGCGCGGATGGGGCTTCTGACAAGTGTTCAGGTCTCAGAAGGCGGCTGAGCTTGTAATAGGTCACCGGGCACTAGCACCAGGTCTTCTTGGGCGCGGGGCGGGGCGGGGAAGAGGCTTCGAGGGTTCGCACAGGGACCACTGAGGGATCATCTGCGGGAGATGCTGACATCCGTCTGTTTCCGCGCGAGGGCACGTCTGCGGAGGTCCGCAGCGCGCTCGGGTGGGATCTGCATGCGGTCATAGGCTGTGGCTCGGGTCGCGCGTGTGGTGAGGCCGAATCATCAACTAGTGGCGAATTGTCGGCGGGCGGTCGCTCCGTCGACTTCGTCTCTCCGTTCGCAAAGTTCACGACGCGGCCAGGTCGGCGTTCTTCAGTGTGCGCGTGCACGAGCAGCCGCCGTTGAGTTCATCGCGGAGGACCACATGTACACGGTCGTGCGTGGATGCTCCCTTCGCCGCCGCGGGCACGCCTACAGATCCAGAAACACGGCTCTATGAGGATGTGCGCGCGCGAAGAGCAAGATAAAAGCATTCGGACATACCTACAACGCTTCGCGGGTTCTAGGCGCACCCTGCGATGAGCAACAGTAGTCTGATCGGACGGGCCCGAGCGGGGACGGCCATGGCGCGCTTGATGATTGGCGGCGGAGAGGACAAGGCCGCCGAGCCTGGAGGAGCGCGAGGACCTAGGAGGACCTCTTGCTAGCTCTTGCTCCGCCCGCTGGTTCGGGGCAATCAGACTAAGGGCGGTGCCTTGAAACGGGAGGACGGAGAACAACAGGGCCTGAGGGACCTGTCCCAGAAGGAGGACGGTTGCCCAAGCACCAGAATAGATGAACGTTGACGTTCAAAACGGGTCGAGTTGCGCATTGACTTGAGTGAGGGCAGCGGCATAGCGACGAACAGGCCGGTTTGTCTTTCCGTGCTGATGACATCCGGATCGCACCCAGAGCGGGAGTGCAACTGACAGAGTTTGGCCCGATTGCGCGTGCTGAGCTATGCCGGAATGAGCAGACAGGAGGCTGCGCACACGATGACGGTCGCCCAGGAACGGACGGAGTGGAGGTGTCGGCAATTTTTGAGCGCCAAGAGCAGCAGGCGCCGGGAGCAAAGTAGAGTTGCATTGGCAAACGGCTGTCACGCTCGCCTCCGAGATGCGGACGTCGCGATCGGCGGACGCTGCCCGGACAGGGCGCCGACCCATGCCGAGCATGACCTAGCGGCCGCACCGCGCCAGGTGTGTGCAGGGGTGATGTCCGGGCTCAAAGCCGACCAGGTTCCATATTCTGGCACGAATGCTCGTGGCCAGGTCCATGCACCTGGAGGAGACACGAGCGATGTCACAAATGCACCTCGAGCTCGCGACATAGACAGGCACAGTGCCCCAGATCATCGGGCTCGAGCGCGTTGCGGTTGGACGATGGGCGCGCGCGCTGACCGCGCTGCCCAGCCGCGGACCCGCGAGCGACGCGCGATGGTGGCGGCCAATGGGCGGCCAGGATTCGGCACAAACGCTCGCCCAGACCGGACCGCACCGTGTGCCTGACACGCGGTCACAGTGACGGTCCTCTGATCCCATCCACGTGCCTCTGGCCTTGGCCACCCGGGGCGTCATAAATGTCCCGCTCAGTCCGCTTTATCTTTACCAACCCCCGCTAACCCCTACCCGCCCTCCTCCCGCCGGCAACACTCATCCACCATGCGCTTCTCCCTCGCGTCTTCTCTCTCGCCGCTCTCGTCGCCTCGCCTCTGCTGCCCCCGTAAGTTTTTTTCCGTCAACCTCCATCGTCACGCCCTTCTGACCTCCCTCCCATAGGTCGACGTCGTACGTATCTTCTGCTAAGCCGTCACCTTCCTCGTTCCAACCGCGTCTGTTATAGGAGGGTCGCAGCAGCCCTGGCGGCGGCCAGCAGCCAAGCTACAAGCGCTCATGCCCCAACGGCAGCACAGGCTGTCCCGACAACCGCGCTATTGTCGAGGTCCGTCCGCACGTCTGGTCGTGACCTTCAACGTCCAACACCTCTCCACAGCGCTGCACTGGTGCTGCTGCCCACTGCCCCTCATACTAAATCCCGATGTCTCGATGTCTACCTCTGTCACTCCCCTCTTGATTGAGGATTGTTGTTGCGGTATCCCCTCGTCGGTGCGTCATTTCACCTTCTGCATGTCGATACGACGGCTCATGTCGCCCAGTCTTCCCCTCCCACTTTCATCCTGGTCTGAAGGTCCTGTAGCTCATGCCCTGCACACGGAAGGTCGGCCCCTACGGTGCTTATATTCTTCCTTCCGCTGTCGCGTCCCCTCCTTGTCGCTTTGCTTGAATTATTCTACTCGATTAATTGCGCCCTCTGTATCATATGTACATCAAGCCCTCCAACATACATCTCGCATTGGACTGCAGTCCTCGTCGCGTGTTTGAATTCTAATGCCATGAGACGGGTCACGGCCTCCACTACAACCCTTTGCCTCGGATGGATTCAGGTACATCATGTCAGGCGACCTCTTCGATAGATAGATAAGTATAGAGCTTGGATTGAGTTGGAGTACTTTTGGAGCGGACTGTACGGAGAAGAAGCGTCGACGCGGAGCAACAGTGCCATACATCACGTGCAAGCTTCAGGGCAGGCCGTTACGCGGCTGGTCGCGTCAAATGAGGGAGTCGCGTCTTTTGGTCCCATCGGTACCACCACTCTCGCCTCTCGCCTCCCATTCGCCACCATGTCTCTCCTCGATGAACCAGTGCCGGAAGATGAGGTGATGAAGGAGCGGGCGCGTATTTTCGAGGAATTCTGGACGCCGTCACCGACGAGTACAGCTATGGCGAAAACATCGGCCAGATGCTCCGCAACGACGAACACCGGTTGATCGTCAACGTCGACGACCTCCGGGACTACAACGCGCCTTCGCGGATGGCCTCCTCAAGCAGCCCGTGGAGTACCTCCCCGCGCTGGAGACCGCGCTCGTCGAAGTCGTCAACCGCGTCCACGACAAGGACAAGCACGAGATCGAGGGCAAAACCTACCGCGTCGGCCTCAGCGGCTCCTTCGGCGACCACCACGTTAGCCCGCGCAACCTCCGCGCCGCACAGCTCGGCCGGATGATCTCGCTCGAAGGTATCATCACCCGGTGCTCGCTCGTCCGGCCGAAGATGGTGCGGTCCATCCACTTCTGCGCCGAGACCGGCCTGCACCACTCGCGCGAGTACCGCGACGCGGCGACGTCGACCTCAAACCTGCCGCCCACGTCGTCCATCACGCCGCAGAAGGACGACGAGGGCCACCTGCTCGAGATGGAGTACGGCTTCTGCGAGTTCCGCGACCAGCAGAGGATCAGCATCCAGGAGATGCCGGAGCGCTCGCCCGCGGGGCAGCTCCCCCGGAGCACGGACGTCATCCTCGACGGCGACCTGGTGGACAAGTGCAAGCCTGGGGACCGGATACAGCTCGTCGGCGTGTACCGCAGCGTCGGTGGCGGCGCGAGCGGCTCTTTCAAGTGAGTGTTACCCATTGTCTTATTCGTGCGTTTCGTCTCCGACGTTCGCTCCGGGCACGTTCGGAGGTTTGCCGGTATCTGCAGCGTGTTGCCCGCGTGGAGGATGAGATATTCGCGTCAGGCGGGTCTAGATATTGCTGGGAAGCCCGGTTGTCGCTCGGGTCTTGCGCGATCGCACTAGCCACCCTCGAAGTTTCCTAGCGCATGACTGCGGCGAGGCTGTATTGCGTCGGTCACACGCAGTCAATCGTCTTTTAGTCATGGATACTATAACGCAGTGCGAGACGCGTTGATCTCGTCAGCTAGATTGTTTGTCGCGGCACTGGCCATGTCACAGCAGAGTTCTCGTCCAACGTTTCATGCTCATCATGCTATTCCAGATCCCTAATCCTGGCCAACAACATCAACCTGCTGTCGTCCAAAGTTGGCGGCGGCATTGCACAGACGCCTATCACCGACTGGGACATCCGGCAGATCAACCAGCTCGCGAAACGCTCCGGGATCTTCAACCTGCTTTCGCAGTCCCTCGCGCCATCCATCTACGGCCACGACAAGATCAAGGAAGCAATTCTGCTCCTGCTCCTTGGCGGCGCGGAGAAGAACCTCCCGAACGGCACGCACATCCGCGGGGACATCAACATCCTCATGGTCGGCGACCCGTCGACGGCCAAGTCGCAGATGCTCCGCTTCGTGCTCGGCACCGCGCCCCTCGCGATCGCGACCACGGGGCGCGGCTCGTCGGGCGTCGGTCTCACCGCGGCGGTGACCACGGACAAGGACACGGGCGAGCGGCGGCTCGAGGCGGGCGCGATGGTCCTCGCGGACCGCGGCGTGGTGTGCATCGACGAGTTCGACAAGATGTCGGACATCGACCGGGTCGCGATCCACGAGGTCATGGAGCAGCAAACGGTCACGATCGCCAAGGCCGGCATCCACACCACGCTCAATGCCCGCTGCAGCGTCGTCGCCGCCGCGAACCCGATCTACGGCCAGGTGCGTCCCCCTCCTCCGCCCGCAGAGCCCGTCGACGTCCGCCTGACCCGCGTGCGCCCGCGCCCGTCCCCGCGGCGCGCAGTACGACGTGCACAAGGACCCGCACAAGAACATCGCGCTCCCGGACTCGCTCCTCTCGCGTTTCGACCTGCTCTTCGTCGTCACCGACGACGTCGACGAGACGCGCGACCGGATGATCGCGGACCACGTCCTCCGCATGCACCGCTACCTGCCCCCGGCGTCGAGGAGGGCACGCCCGTCGCGGACTCGCTCGCGCAGCCGCTCGCGGTCGACGGCCCGCGCGGCGCCGCGGGGGACGAGGACGAGCGGGAGCCGTCCCCGTTCGAGAAGTTCGACCCGCTGCTGCACGTCGGCGTCGGCGCGGCGCACCGCGGCGCGCGGCGGAGCGGGCGCGCGAAGAAGCCGGAGATCCTGAGCATCGCGTTCGTGAAGAAGTACGTGCAGTACGCGAAGAGCAAGCCCGCGCCGAAGCTCACCCAGGGCGCGGCGAACCACATCGTGAACGTGTACGCGACGCTCAGGAACGAGGACCTCGACGGGACGCGCAAGAAGCGGGTGCGTGGTGTGGGCGCGGGCGGAGACATCTGACTGTCGAACTGACCATCAGGGCACGCACGCACACAGACTTCGCCGCTGACAGCGCGTACTCTCGAGACGCTCATTCGGCTGGCGACGGCGCACGCGAAGGCGAGGCTGTCGACGGAGGTGAAGGCGACGGACGCGAAGGTCGCGGAGGAGATCCTGCGCTTCGCGCTCTTCAAAGAGGTCCTCCGCCGGCAGCGCCGGAAGAAGCGCAAACTGAACAGCGGCGGGGTCGACGCGGTCGGCGACGAGGACGACGAAGACGGCGAGGAGGGCAGCGACAGCGACGAGGAGGAAGAGGAGGTCGAGGCCGCCGCGACCAAGCGCATGGACATGCCGAAGGGCAAGGGCGTGTCGCCGGCTCCGGCGCCGATCGCAGACGCGGACGCGGGCATGGACGTCGACGACGCGGCGGGGACGCGAACGCGCCCGCGGGACAGTTCGACGGGACGCTCCGTCCGGAACGGTGCGTGTGTAGGGCTCGTTCGGGCGGGAGGGCGACGCTGACGGGCTCGGGCTGCGACGCAGGCTTGCGCTCTGGCGGCGGCGCGTGGCGGAGATCTGGCGCGACGCGCTGCGGGACGAAGACTCGGTATACCTCTCCACGCTCCTGCCGATGGTGAACGAGGGCTTGGCGGACGCCGCGCTGTTTGGGACCGCGGAGGCCACCAAGGCGTGCGACGTTATGACGGCGGACAGCGAGCTCATGCTCAGCGATGGTGTCGTGTACAGGATCTGAGCAGAGAGAAGCCTTGTGTTGTGAGTCTAGTCGAAGTCTGTAATTGCTGTGTCTTGCTTTCATATCCTCTCCAGACTTGCATGTACCAATCATGTATTGTAGACATTATATCTCTCTCCTTGACCTCAGCTGCACCCGCGTCCGTCATGTTGCCCAGCGTGATCAAAGTCCGTCAGAACGGCGGGCCGACCTCGCATGCGCATCTTGGCGAAAGGTGAGTCTGATGCGGTCCCCCAGTACTGCTACAGAGAGCGGACTCATGACCAACGCTCCAGGTGGACACACGCTCAGCTGACCTCACCGGGCGGGGAGCATATATGGGACTTCACGCGCTCCCCGCACGGCCCCATCTCAGCCGAAGCCGCAGCCCAAGTTCTGCCGCGATGATTAACCGCTCCCGGATCTCGCTCCTGGGCTTCTTGCTCGCAGCGTCCGCGGCGCGCGCTCAAGCCAAACCTCGAGGCCTCTGGCAGACGAACGGCACGTACATCAATAACGCGACCGTCGTCGCCGCGGATCCCTACGTGCGCTGGGACGCGTCGACCGGCTCGTACTGGGCGTACAGCACCGAAGGCGCGGACGACGGTGGTATTATGGGATCTATACCTCGCCGGACTTGAGCACGTGGAGCAAGATCCCAGGGGGTGCGATCAAGAACGACTCGAAGAACGTCTGGGCGGAGGATTGGTGGTGGGCACCAGAGTGCTATTACAATGTGGGTGTTTGGCTTGTTGAGTTCAGATGGAACGCTCATCGTTCTACACGGATATAGGAGAAGACAGGATGGTACTTTTTGTTCCATGCCGGCCGGTATCTCAACTCTACCAAAATCGCAGAGTACTTCAAGTATGCAACCTGATCTTCACTAGAAATGCTCTCAAACAATCTATTCAGGTACCCAGACTTTGAAGAAGCCTCGAAAATCGGCGTCGCAGTGTCCCGCTCCCCAGCAGGCCCCTTCGCTTCCGTGGCCGACCGGCCCATCGACTACTACCCCTTCGACCCGACCTACCACGACGTTAACCTGCTCATGTCCCCGCCCTACCTCACCCCTCCCGCGACGCTCGCGGAGGGCGAGACAGCCCCGTTCGGAACCTACATTCCCTCCATCGACCCGAACGTGTTCTTCGAGGACGACGGCTCGATCTGGCTCTTCTTCTCCCGCAACGCGTACCGCAACTGGGTCTGGAGCGCCCCGCTCGGCAAGTACATCGAGGAGAGCAACATCTACGCCGTCCGGCTCGACGACGCGTGGTGGCACGACCCGCACGCCCGCACGCCCCCGCCGTGCACGCGTCGTTCCGCGACGTGCACGGGGGCGAGCCGGCGGGGTGGGTGCAGAGCGTGAACGCGAGTCTCCCCGGGCCGACGCGCAAGGACGGGTGGGTGCCCGTCATCGCGTACGCGACGCAGCCGCAGGTGTGGGAGGACGCGCATGTGGACGACCACGCGGCGAGCGCGGGCACGCTCAAGGACCGGCGGTGGGCGGAGGGGTCGACGACGGTGAAGCGGCACACGTCCGAGGGCGATGCGGTCTATTTCTTGACGTACAGCGCGAACAAGTGCGTGGGCTCGAGGTCTATACGTGGGAGACGCAGTGCTGACCTGCGCTCCCTATGCAGCTACCAATCGCCCGACTACGGCGTCGGGTACGCGTTCGCGACCTCCGTCACGGGCCCGTACTACAAGAGCGGCTCGAACCCGGTCCTCTCCCAGGACGCGTCTCGTCAGTTCTGCTCCTCTCAACCCGCATACACGGGCAGCTTACCGATGGCCTCTTGTCGCAGACTCGGTCTACTCCACGGGCCACGGGTCCATCGTCGCCTCGAGCGCGAACCCGAACGAGCCTTCTACCCGCACCACGCGCGCCCCTCGCCCGCGGACGACCGCTGCCTCTACACCGCCCGGCTCTTCATCGAGCCCGACGCGCTCTACCTCGGCTTCGGGCCCGACGCGGGGGATCTGCGCCTCCCGTCTGGGGTCGTTCCGCTCACCCTGGCCGCGAAACCCGTCGCGAACGGTTCCAGCGCCGGGGTGCGGGAGTTCGAGGTCACATTGAAGAGCGCGACCGGGGCGGCGTTCGACTTGGGGAGCCCGCTGGGCCGCGTGAGAGCAGAGGTCGTGCAGGGCGGCGGGAACGTCACCGCTCGGATGGCGAACGGCAGCACGCTCGTTGTCAGCGGCGGGAGCGGGGCTCAGGTCAGGCTTGTGTACGAGCGCGCGCGCTCAAACGTGACGGCGCCGTGGCTTGCGGTATCGCAATCTCGAATAGGAGGGGATGTTGAGGTCGTCGAGACGACGTGATGTATGACATTACACGTGGTGCTAGTGTACAACAACTTTCTGAGAAGAACTTCGGACATGGCTGCAAGGAGAGAGGACATGAGTGCGGGTGGACGGGTGGCCAGATCACGAAGTAGGAGGTCGGAGGTCAGGTGTGGAGGAATCATGGGCAGCTACGAGCCGAATGCTTGGGCTAGGGTAGACGTGAAGACCGGAAAGAGTGTGTCCAGGAACTGAACCAGTCCAAGGATTTGGCGGCTGGACTTCAGGGTGCCTGTAATGCCAACAGAAGGCTTGACAGAATGCCCTGCTGCAGTATCGTGGCGAGAACCGGCGAGGGCACCAGGAGACACAGGGTGAGATGGAAACTGAGATGGAAACTGCGAGGATGCCGATAAGGAACCAGGTTTGATGTCGCCAGGGGTCTTGTCACGACTGAATGCACTAGAAAGGACTGAAGCGACCGTTTTCGCAGCCGACGCAGTTGAATCAGAGGGGATTTGCGGGTTCGCTCCGGAAAAGCTTCGACGCCACGCGTTAGCAGCCGGGCGCTGGCTTGGCGTGGACTATCGACATCAAAAGTCAGTGGACATGAGTGCTGCCAAAACCGGCTGTATGCGCACCTTCCTCGGACCAGATCCAAGGTGGATTGCAGGATGGTCCGCAAGACGATCTTTGACATCGCTTAAACCCTCTGTCCAGCGAACACGGTAGCCCGGAGTGGTCGTGGTCGGAGTAGCGCGGGCAAAACAGCTAGGGGAGAGTGTGGATCTCTTGAGGATCGTGCGAGGGATGGCTGGCTGTCTGGCGACGGGAGTCGTAGAACGTGAGGTTTTGTCGCGTTGAGCAGGGCTGGGGAGCAACTTGATGATCTTGAGGGGCGGCCCAGGTTTTGCGGGGCGTTTGAGCAGAATCGACGCCTTCTTCCCATTCTGCTCGATGTGAAAGTAGGCGTCCCGACGAGATGGTTGTTTAGACACAGGGCGACGTCGTGGAGCTTGGGACAAAGATGTAGACGGAGTAGTGCAACTAGGAGCGCAGGGCTTGATGGCCTGGGATGGTCTGGCCTTGCTGCTTCGGAGGAAAGACCAGTCTTTTCGATTCTTGGATGTCCTCGGACGGAGTTGGCGCATGTTGTGAGGGGAGGAAATGAGTGGAAGGGCGAGCGGACCGAGTCGAGGATGGATGATCGAGATGATGCGCGCGCTAGAATGACGCGTCAATCACATGCGACCCTCAGCTTGCAATTGTGGCCGGAGCTCACAACGCGCGAGTCTCTCTCAGACCCGTCCTCAGGCCTCATTCCTCCCCTTACCTTCTCTCGACGCCCCCGCCCGATGTGCATTTGATGGCCGTGCAGTCTACCCTCAGGCCATCCAAAGAGCGCATCACCCAGCTCGTCCAAGCATACGCCCGCCACCGTCCCATCGTCCAACGCGTCCTCACCGCCGGCTTCGTCGTTTACTGCATCACCTCAACTTATAGAGGTCTCGCTGCGCGCCCCGCCTCTTCTTCTTCCAAGCGCAGGGGAAAGGGAAAGGATGATGGTGGCTCTGCTAAACCAAGGGTCGCGGTGAGTGTTGATTTTCTACACGCAGGTTGAGCGCGAAGTCCCTCATCCGCTTCCCATCCGCTCCAGGTGGACGCGGTCTTCTACCAGAGGCTGTCGCGCATATTGCGCATAGTCATACCCAGCTTGCGGTCCAAAGAGGCCCTGCTGTTGTTCATGCACTCCAGCCTGCTCATCTTTCGCACCGTGATCTCGCTGTATGTGGCAGCCCTGGATGGAAAGTAGGTCTCCTTTGCGTCGAATGTGTTTCATGTCTGATGTGTGCTAGGATCGTTGCCTCCCTTGTGCGCGCGCAGCCCGTTTCGTTCCTACTGAACATTCTGCGCTGGCTGCTTGTGGCCATCCCCGCAACATGGACCAACAGCTGGCTCAGCTATGTTCAAAACAAGCTGGCACTGGCTTACCGCACGCGTCTCACGCAGGAAGTCATGAGGCAATACCTGGGTGATGAACACGATCCCTCAGACCTGAAAGTGTTCTACAAACTTGGTGCGCTCCCCCTCCAGCCGCTCCGCGCCCGCCCTGACGCATCACCACAGCCAACCTGGATGACCGTATAAAGAACCCTGATCAGTATGTTTGGAGTCTCATTCGATCGACGGTGGTCCTGATGCAACGTCCTCAGGATGATTACGCATGATATTCAACGCTTCTCCACACATCTTGCCGCAATATACGCCAATGTCGCGAAGCCTGTGCTTGACGTCATCCTATACAACTACCAGCTCTCCCAGAACGTCGGAGCAGAGGGGTTGGTCATCCTCACAGTACTTGTTCAGGCGTCTGCTGCCCTCCGTAAGCCCTATGCGGTGTCATCATTTTCTACCGTCATTGATGCCATTTTCTTTCAGTCCGCGCACTTACTCCACCCTTTGGACAATACACGGCCACGACGGCACAACTCGCCGGCAATCTTCGACACACGCACTCTCGTATTGCTGAATTTGCTGAAGAGATTGCTTTCTTCGGCGGCGAGGGACCGAGAAGATGCTTGCCGAGCGCGAGTTCGCAGCAAAAATGGGGCATGAACATCGAGTGCTGCGGAAGCGATGGTGGCATGGCTGTGCTGAAGAGGGCATCGTAAAATGGCTGTGGGGAAGCTTTGGCGTACGTATGTCACTATCAACTTGCGGAACGGGAACGGCTCATTCTGGTCGAACAGTTGTGTATCTGCGCTATTCCCGTGTTTTTCAAGCTCCCGGGTGTTGCTGCGCTTGATATGGGCGGTCGCACAGAAGGTGACACTTTAGAGTACCTCGAACGAGCTGGTCTGACGTCCCCTTTCGTCCAGGCTTCGTTACGAACAGACGTCTTCTTCTATCTGCCTCTGGTATGTCTGCATGCATTTCAATCAACGTCTTTTACTTATTCCTGTCCAGACGCGTTTGGCCGTGTGATGTACTCCTACAAGGATCTCTCTGAGCTCGCCGGATATACTTCGCGCGTCGCTCTGCTACTGGAGACCATGGAAGACGTGCGCAAGAGCAAGTTCGATAAGGCTCTGGTGAGTAGCGCGAGCATCGAAGAGAACGCCAAGAGTATGTCCATGCATTTCTTCTCCACCACTGATAACTAAAATATCTGTTGTAGTTCTCAAAGGACGCGGTGTCGTTGAACTCTCTGAAGAGATTCAATTCGAGAACGTCCCTATCGTCACCCCCAACGGTGACATCCTCGTGAAAAGCCTCAGTTTCTATGTCAAACCTGGAGTATGTCTGATGTATATCCATGCGTTGCAACTCCATGGCTATTTTTGTAACAGCAACATCTTCTGATCGTTGGTCCCAACGGCTGTGGGAAATCGTCACTCTTCCGAATACTGGGCGGCCTATGGCCTGTGTACGGGGGGACCGTTCGGAAACCGCCTGCGGATGAGTTTATCCTCATCCCCAACGGCCATACCTCTCTCTTGGCACACTTCGGGATCAAGTCATCTACCCCCACAGCAAGGAGGATATGGAAACTCGTACGTCGGGTGTTTCATGAAAACCCTGACGGCGTTTCATCGACGATTGAACAGGGGGCATCACCGACGACGACCTGCTCGAGATCCTTGCCCTTGTGCAGATGGAGCACATCGTCGAGCGCGAGGGTGGATGGGACGTTGCACGTGAATGGCGTGACGCTCTCAGCGGTGGTGACCAGCAGAAGATAGCGTGGGCCCGATTGTTCTATCACAAGCCCAAGGTGCGTATCTTATCTCCTAGCCTACCACCTACTTCTGATGAGTCGCTGCACAGTACGCCGTGCTTGATGAGGCGACCTCTCTTGTCCCCCTGACATGGAGGGCATGATGATGGATCACGCGACGCGGCTGGGAATCACACTGCTTACCGTCTCACATCGTCCGTCCCTCTGGAAGTATCATTCCATGATCCTTCAGTACGACGGACAGGGCGGATACGTATTGTGCATCTGCTTATCATCTGACATTGTCCCGCCTGCTCATCAATACCTCTTGCAGTACGAAACTCGACGCGGAAAAGCGACTTGCATTCCAGCAGAGAAAGAGGCGCTCGACTTGAAGTTGCTGGAAGTGTAAGCCGTGATAGTCCTTGTTTGCATTGCGAGCATGCGCTGACATTTTCGGCGACTTTATCAGACCGAAGATGAAGGTGCGGCTTGCGGAATTGCAAGAGCTATCTGCATTACGGACCCGAGTGTAATGCATCCTCCGTACGCGCGTTGGCCGTTCGGTTTATTGTTATCACGGACCTCCTCCGCCCAATCTTGTAATGTATCATCTACAGGATATATGTATATCTACCCGGACCGTGCTATCTTCTGCGTTTGACCTGGTCGTGTGAGCAGCTTGAGGGCGCTTTTGTCTTGCTGCGTGTGGCGAGCGGAGGCATTCGCGCCACCACCGCCATCGCGGCGCTGGTGTATGATCGGCATCGTTACGAGTTGGACGGTACTTTGTTTGAGGGCCCTACTAGGAAAACTATCAGGAACCTACCCAGGCCGCCAGCCGCCGATGGAATGGTGTGTGACAAGAGCAGAATAATATTACGGGCCTAACAAGATTACTGCAGTGAGCACGCAGCAAGCAAGGGAAGATCCTTGTCGTTCCTGGAGGAGGATCATGGGTTGGACGAGCCAGTGCGGGGGAGCGCCACGGACCTTCGCGGGCCGACACCACGATGAGACCTTTTGCGGGGCGCGCCAATCGGATTGGAGCATTTCGGGTGGACTCGGAATTTTTTATCACGCTCCAGTCTCACGGGCGCTGATTGGCGGCCGCTCGCCACGACGGCCTGTGTCGCTCCGCCTCTCGTGTGCCCGTCTCGGCGTTTGCGACTCTTTCTCCACTCCCGTCTCTCGCCCCTCGGTATCTTATATTCGCATAGACCCCCGCACGTCCGCGTGGTTCCGCCTAGAAGTCTCGTCTCTCTCCAATCCACGATGCACTACTTCTCGCAGCTCTTCAACTACGAGTGAGCATTCTCTTGGGCGTGTGATCCGTCTCCGCTTGCTGACTACTTGCTTGTCTGCTCTCTTTCCCTCGCCTACCCCGCAAACCCTTGTAGTCACCCGTGGTCGCACGTCGTCATTGGCATCTGGCACAAGTATCCGAATCAACACTGCAGCCATGTGCTCAGCATAGACGTCGTCGACCGCTCCGTCAACCCACAAACGGGCATTATCCGCACGGAACGGATAATGGGCTGCAAGCAAAAGACACCAACTTGGATTGTGAAGGCAAGCCTACCTTCTCATCCCCTTGTCGCCGTCGCGGTGTCTGACGATTGTCTTCGCTGCCAACTGCCATCATCCCTGCTGTCGTCCCCCATTACCCCCCTCACGCTGCGTCTCGCAGTTCTTCGGCGGCTCCGAAGACGCGTTCGTGCGGGAAGTCTCATTCATCGACCCCGCAACGCAAACAGCGACGATCACGTCCGTCAACCTCTCGCTCTCGCAATTCGCGACGTGCAACGAAAGCATCCGCTATCAGCCCGCGCCAGGGAACAAGACTGCGTTCGTTCAGACGGCTGAGATCCAGGCCCGGATGGCGCTCTGGCGGTCTGCAGCGGACAGGCTGGAGAACTGGCTCGTGCAACGGTTCGAGCAGAACGCACAGCTGGGCAAGGCCGGCTTCTCGGACGTCCTCCGCCAGCTTTGGGAGCCTCGAGGGGAGCAGCGGCAGGCATAGGCCTGTGTGTCTTGGGATTCCGTTCGTCTTTTCTTTATCCCCCGGCCGTCTCCCCTTGGGACATTCGCTGGCTCCCTATAGTTATTGGCTCCCTAGAAGTCCCGCGCTCTGTTCCCTCGCTCTCTCATCGCTCACTTTGCGGCTCCCATAGACGGGTTCGAGGAAGTTTATCATTAGTAGAAATATCCGTCGCATCTACCAACACACCACTGCAGCTCAAAAGCGTCCGGCATGACGCCTGACGACATCATTACGATACACTCATTGTATTCTATCCCCGCACCCCCTCACGACACTCCTCCCTCTACCCCCGCACCTCTCCGACGTCAGCCCTCCCACCCTCTTCTTCCGGATAATCGTGTCCGCTTCCCGCTTGTTCGCGGATACTGTACGTCCGCTATGCGCCCGTAATACTATCTGCACCAGGCGATATAGTCCTGTATATAACTCACAGTGTGCCTTAATTTGTGCTGTTGGCTCAAGTGCCTGTCCACAAAAAGATCCAAAAAATTGATGCTCACACGAGCGACGTAGCGCGAGCTTGCTGCCCCGGGGTATGCCGGAACTCCCAAATTAGGAAAGCTGGCGCAGTGGCGTAATCGCAAGACGCACCGTCCTCGTCATCCTGTCCCAGCACACTCTCCAGTCTCTCCCTCCATCCACACCAGTACACGAAGAGCCAGTGTAAAGAAAGATAGCATACATTCACTAGATAACAAGATCAACACTGGGCTCGGCCCCTATTCATTCCAAGACGCGAAAGGAGGGATGGATGAACTCATCCGCCACTGCCTTCGCGAGCTCTCCTTCGACGGCGATCTAGGTGAGTGCGCGCAATTTTCGGTGATCACGTCGCTCGACGCGTTAGTTCGCGACGCGGGTCGGCGAGGTTCGTGCGACCGCGACACGCTCGGCGTGGGGTTCGAACCCTTATCGTACCACCCGTTTTACGCGCATATATCCACCTTCCATCTCCATCCTCACTTAACCCGTACCGCTCGCATGCTGACCCGACGCATTCGGTACAGGCTGCGACGCCTCGCGCCTCCACGACTTCATCCTCGACTTCTACACCCATCAGGCCCACGAGCAGGAACAGGAGCACGCCGCCCAGGGGCCGGCCTCCGGCCTCCCCGCGCAGACGATTGACGACGCGTTCTGCGCGTTCGTCTGGGCCGTCATCGTGCTCCAGCCTGGCGTGCGCGTCGGGACGGTCCCCGTGGGCGGCTCGACTGAGGTCTACATTGCCCCGCAGGCGAGCGCGGTGCGCAAGGCCAAGGCTAAGGGCGGCGAAGATGCGCCTGCGCCTGCGCCCGCGGCGGGTTTGGACATCATCGAAGACGCGACCGTGCGACCATTTGAGGAGCTGTGGGAGGCGTATGAGGATAAGCTGAGGATTGCGGTCGACCCCGAGACGACGTTCTTTGCGTTGACTGGGTCCCATGTGAGGGTAGGCGATTCATCTGATGCGTTTGCTTTATAGTAAGGTGGCTCATAACTTGCTTTGGACAGCCGTCGAAGTTGACTCCTATGATATACACGGGCCTGCAGATGATTACTCGTGGAAGGGACCAAGGTATCAGCGTTGTAGAACTTGGGCGAAAGTCCGGCTACGATCAGAAGACATGCTTCTACATCATCAAACAGCTCGTTGAGCTCGATCTGGTGTACGTGCCTCTGATTCTTCTCCACTCGTCGCGTTTATTGACGTCCAATGCAGTGTCAAGCTCAGGCAGCCAGGAGTCAGCGGCAACATCTGCGTGCACAAATACTTCTACGAGCGTAGCCCAGTCTGGCAGCAAGTCGTCGCGGAAGAGAAAGAGGCCGTCTCGAAGGCGCAGGTTGACGGCGGTGATTCGGAAGAAGAGGACGAAGCCGATGAGACGAAGCCGCTTACCAATGTGCACTTTGACCCCATCGACTCCCGCCACCTGTCGAGCCTGCCTGTGCTTAAGGCGCGTCTGATGAAGCTGTTGAAGAACTGCCCGCATCAGATGCACACGTCGACCAACCTGATGATTAAGATTGTGAGTCTATGGTGATCTCGAGAACATAGATGCAGAAGGTTGACATCGCGTAGGGTTTCGTCAACCCAGTGAAAGCTGATCGCCGTTTCTTCCGCACGAGATTGCGCGAGCTGGAAGACCAAGGGTTCATCGAGAGAGTGCGAGTTGCGCATATCAACAGGAAGCGCTTCCCCGACAAGAAGATCATCTGCATCCGACTCATCTCGAGTGATGGTGAAGAGCCAGAAGGGGCTCTGGCTGCAGACGAGGATGTGGAGAGTATGTTCTCAACTCTTCTCTTCGTTCGACGGCTCGCTGAGCGATCTACCAGTGATCGAGCCTGTCGATGACACCACCGCGCCCAAGACCAACGTCTCCATCCACCGGCAAATTATCGACATCATCGCTTCGGCTGGCACCAAGGGCGTGACGCTCAACGACATCTCCGTCGCGCTCGGCGACTTCGACAAGCGCACGATTGACCTCCTCCTCAACCGGCTCGCCAAGGATGTCCCCCGCGCACCTCGCCGACCTCGCCGTCGTCCAGCTCGCGGAGACGCACGGGCGTGAGCGCCGGTACAAGTACTACACCGCCGCACACTACCGCGCGCTCGCCGAGGAGGAGCAGTTCGACGACAACGACGGGGCGGTGGTAACGGACGCTCTGCGGACGACACGGCGGCCGCGGGCGGGTTCATGCCGGTAGAGGAGGACGCATTCTACGAGGACGCGGAGGCGTTGGACGCGTACTTGCAGAGGATGACGGCGGAGAGGATGAAGGGGCCGGGGAAGAAGGAGCATATCAACCCGATCTTGCCGGACGGGTCGGTCAAGAAGGGGCGGCCACGGAAGTCGGACGTGGCGTCGGAAAAGAAGGGCAAGAAGCGGAAGCGGGATGAGGAGGAGGGAGAGGGAGTGGAGCCACCGCCTAAGAAGAAGCGCGGTCGCCCGCCAAAGGTACGACCTCCTGAAGGGGAGGCTGAGGCTGGGCCTTCAACGGCAACGCCTTCCGCACCACGCAAGAGAGGACGGCCCAGGAAACATCCTCTTCCCGAGGAGACGAACGCGGAAGCTCGACCGTCGACCGCCGTTCAAGAGAGCATTTCGCAAGCACCTGCTCCGAAACGGCGAGGTCGTCCTCCCAAGAAACGGCTAGCCGAAGTTCCTTCTGCTGAAGACGCCCCTGCCGAGGACGCCCCTGCGGCAGCTGTAAGCAACGAGCCTGGTGTCATCGTTGCTCCGGAAAACCAAGAACCTACCGACGCTGACGCAACTCCTGTTCCCCCCATCGAGCCCGCAGTTGTACCTCTGGATACGGCTGATAGTGCAAGTGTGGGCGTCCGACGGTCAGCAAGGACACTAAAAGTGCGAAAGCGCGGAGAGTCGCAATCACCCGTCCGCAAGACCCCCCGTCGCGCGTCGAGACCAACGGCAGTTACTACAGCGGAAGCCGACGTGTCGTCGAACATAGACGTCGATAGGCCTGCCGAACGGGATCCTAGGCCTGCCAAGGATGAGGCATTTGCTGCAAGTGACGCGAATAAAGTACAAGAAGTCCGCGCTGTAGTGTCGGTAGTTCAGACGGCCGAGGTTGCGGCGCCGCAGGCAGACCTCCCAGACGTCCCCATTGATCCCGCCCTCCTGGAGCTGCAGAGCATTTCACAAGCTTTGATATCCATGGTACGCCCTTGCCCCCATATCTTCATGTCTCATCCACTAAATTCCAAATAGACTCCTGAAGCAGAAATTCCAGTTGATGCACAGGATGTGTCGAAGAAGCGAGATGAGCCGGAGACGCCCTCTTCACAACCAGCAAGCAAACGTATCAAGACCGAAGGGTCGTCAAAGTTCAAGGCCAGGCAGAACCTGTCCCAGTCGCGACGAGAGAACGAGATCATGCGCATGCTGAACGAGTCCGACGGGATCATGAATACAAGTTGCAAAGAGTTCTTTGAGGCACATGCGGCACTAGTCGACACCATCACCGCAAGCGGCCAAGAGGCCAGTACTCGCCCCGGAGCTAAAATTGACAAGAGGACGCTTGACGCCACGCTGAAGGAACTGGAGACGAAAGGGAAGATCAGACTTATCACCACATCAGTGTCAACACTCACTGGAGGGACCCGCCTGGCCCGTATCATGTATCATCCGGATACCACTCAAGATGCGCTGAACGTCTTCTTGGTGACCCTCAGTCAAGACCTTCAAGTTCATCAACCTATCTCGAATGCTCCTAAGAAGACTGTAGCATTCCCCGTCCAGTATGGTGGTGCAAGTCGGCAGCGCCCTAGCAAAACTCCTTCGAACATTGTTCAAGACGTGGCTGAGGATCAACAAGAAGTCGAAGAGGTCAAGGTCGGGATTGCAAACCTTCCCCAGCTGTTCGAGAAAGACGATCAAACGATCCGAGACGCCTTGCTCATGGACAAGAACACAGTGGCACAACTCTATGGCTACATTGCCGGCAGGGCAGCCCGTGCTCGCCTCCTCCATTCACTTACAGTGGAGTTGTTCGAGAAGGACTCGCAGTCATCTCAGATCGTCTCGCACGAGCACAAGATTGTGCATCTCTCCTACTACTTCACCGACATCCCCATCGCCACCTACTGTGCCTTGATCGCAGTCGTCAGCCCTATGGAAGAACTTGAGCAGCTGCTTCAGACACCGCAAGGTTGCGAGACCCCTATGCACTCCGTCTCAGATTCTATCCGGAAACTACTCGCTCCTTCGCAGGCCAGGTCACGCACCCGCATTGTCTCCCTAATGGACATACTGCGAACCCTCGGCATCGTCACGCCTCTCGTACCGTCTGAGTCTCCCAACCCGTCGTTTACTTGCCCGAACGAAGCTCAACATCCCACTACCTTTGAATATGCGGACGCAGCTCAATACACGCCCACCGGTGCCCCATTGTTCTGGAAGTTCAATGACGCTGTACCTTTGCACCTTTGGGCCGTCGGAGAAGGCGCACCGTCGACCTGGAAGACCGTCTCTGTTGCGACCACTGAGCAAGTTGATGCGTACTGGCGCGATCTTGAGCGCGTCAGCGCGGACCCGGCCTACGCTCTGGAGCTTCTAGGCGCAGCTCCCGCCTCCGAAGGCCAGGCGACGGAGGAAGTCAAGGTCCTCGCAACGACTCTGCGCCGTGCGGCTTCGTGGAGCCCCACCTACAATCTCTCGTTTTACCAAACAGAATTCCTCCGCCGCTTTATCGAGCCCACGACTGGCAACACCCCACTAGAGATCCTCGACGAGGCTGCGCGCGGTGTCGAGCTCGGCCGCCTCGCGTGGGTGATCAGCTCATCCCCCGATACTGTCGCGTGCTGGTTCGAGAAGGCGCGCAAGCGGCACGCCCGCGATCTCAAGAAGCTCAAGACGAAGAGCCGCGGCAAGCGCAAAGCCCGCGCGCCGGACGCAAACCAGGACCAGGGCGCCCGCGACGCCGAGTTGGCAGCCGAGCTTGCGCGCCGTGCCGCGGAGGAGCGCGCGCGGCGCGAGGCCGACTGGGCGGAGATGGTCGCGCGCGTGCACCCCGGGGAGCTTCGGGCGTCCGCCGTGCACCGCGTGCACCGCGTCCGAGGCCGATTCCTGGCCGGGGCGGGCAAGCCGGGCGAGAAGTGGGAGGGGCGCATCCGCGAGGCGATTCGCGAGGCAGACGTCGTCGCAGAGGCACTCCTCTCGCAGGGCCGCGCGGGGCTGTTCGCGCAGGCGGCGATCGCGGTGCCTAGTGCCGCGGGCCCACCGGTCGCGGTCGCAGCTGCAGTGCAGGAGAAAGATGTAGACGAACTCATCGCGGCGCAGGGGCCACGGGTGGCAAAGAACGCGACGACAGGGCAAAAAACGAAGAAGGGGAAGGGGAAGGGGAAGGACACCGAGAAAGCTCCCAGTGCGTTACCTCGCTGTCTGTGGGGTTGGCGATGACTGACTCAATCCGCAGAGGACCATACCCCTCGCCGTCATCGTTTCCTATGGAACAGGGATTACGATGAAATGGTCCGCGATGGATCAGTCATCATCAAGGCGCGGTGTCGTCATGGTACGAGGCTCGATTGGGGAGCTATGGAACAAGTTTTCCCCGCTGTGCCACGCAACTCGGTTAGGCAGCGGCTCGTTCACCTGAAAGAAGTCCCGGGCACTGAGACGTACCTCACTCGTCTCGAAGACAAGTGGTACGAGGTATGGGTACAGAACAGAGGCACAGATGAGCTACCCGATCCAGATCCCGAGAGCGCTACCAATTTCGATCTTGCGGCACACATCAAGTTCCTGCGCAAGCACGTTGACAAGAATGCTATGTAAGGTTTTTAGACTGGTTTCCCCTCGACTGTACTGAGCAGTGGAATACAGTCGTGTCGGGTTTGTCGAGATTGATGCCAACCAGAAAGTGGATCTACCTGCAACACTGGAAGACATCGACGAGCACTACGACGTCGTGGAGAAGCACCCGAGCGCACCACCATGGGATTTTATGTGGACCGTTGTCGCAGAAGAAGCTCGCGAGAAATTGTTCGCCCATCATGCATTCACCGCGGACATCGAGGATATGCCGCCTGCATCATCTCACAAATCCGACCTGCAGTATGTAGCCGATGCAGCTGTGAAGGTCTGTCTATATCTGCGCTCTATCCCCTCAGCGTTGACGAGCATGCTGTAGATCGCATTGGGCAATCCTAACGAGACCTACGACATGGACCTTGCGTCAGACCTCCTGAAGGCCGTCGGTGAAGATCGAGTCAAGTCGTCAACAACAGACCTTCTCAATCGCGGCGTGCTCGCCAAGATGGTCCGCGATCCCGCCAAGCTTAAGCCCGGCAGGACACTCAAGATCTCCGAAAGGTGCAGACCAACGTTAACGCTGACAGGCGACTTTGACTGATCTACGCTTACATCGCCAGCAACTCGAACGCGCTAGGCGGTCAGCTTCCACGCGAGCTGTTCCAAGACGCAGTGGCACTTGAAGAGACTATCGTGCAGCAGCAACAGCTGCGTGAATCAGAGTCAACGGAGGATTGGCAGGAGTGGCCCTTGCTGGCAACTGATGGTGACACCGCATTCTTGCTGGAATTAGCCTCCGATGGCAAGGTGAGAACTCGCTTGATGCTGTATCTCGATGGTCGTCCTCTGGTAGACATCGAGGTGTGGTTATATAGCACCGCTACTGACATTGTTTGTCCACTTCGCCGTCGCACGCCGACGTCCAGGCCCGCTTTGATGTCGACACTTCGCAACCACGATCAATGCGGGCCGCCATCGACTGGAATAGCAAGAAGGCGGGTACGTGCCCAGTGTGCACTCGCCAGCGACCCTAGCCTGACTTCGCATCGCCTCCCCCAGATGATGACGACATCGAGACCGCCGTCCGCGTGCACTATGCCGACATCGACGCTCCGCCTTCAGACACTCCCGCGGGACCTGACGAAGGCCGCGAGCCACAGACCGCGACCCTTACGACCATCCCGCTCGACCCCGCGCTAGTGAGCGAGGAGGCCGCCTTCGCAGGCCCACACGGCGTTCTGCTCGACGGCGCGCCCGCATTCTGTCGTCAAACCTCTGACGGACTGGTCGACTGCCCTGCGTGCATCGAAGCCGCCAGGACGTCGCTATTGGCACAACTGGAGCAGAACGAGACGTGGGTCGCGTGTCGTATGGTTGCTGCGCTCCGCAGTGCAGGCGTGATGGGATTGACAAAACGGCAGCTTCTGGTGAGTTTTGGCGGCGCTCGCAGGGATCGCCAGGCGCAAGGGTTGGCAGTCCTGCGCGTGTCCCGTAGAGTTCAACGGAAAAAAACGGAAGCGCTGATCACACCGTCTTCTCTCACAGACGGACATCAACATCGTTGAAGATGGAGAAGAAGCCCCGGCAGGAATTACGGAGAGCACGGTCTTCGCGGTCGCCCGGCGTCTAACCGATGGGGAGGTCCCTCTCGCGCATTGGACGGGCTACATCACCCCGGTCCTTGTCTCAGCGATGCACCTCCGCGAATGGACCGTGGTCGTCACCGGACGAAATGCTGCCGCCGACGACGCCGACGGCTCTCACACCCACGTCGAAGGGACCGACGATGATGCCGGCACAGCCGCCCGTGCAAACGCGCGCAAGTCGATGCTTTTCCCGAGACGATGGCTCGACATCCGCGGGTGGAAGCTAACGGAGGTGTGGGACGCGGCACTGCGCGCGGTGCTCGCCCTCGTGCTCTTGCGCCCGGGGATTTCTCAGGTGAGCGCCACGTTCCCTGCCCTGAAGGGTTCTTTGCTTGATGGTCTGACCGACGACCGCTCATACTGGGCAGGCGGAGATACGCTGGCGCCTGAGATCTGTGTACGACAGGCAGGAAGTCGGCGAGGTGCTGCAGGCGTTACTCGAGGAGGGACAGATCGCGGCGAGGGTGGCGGAGGGCACGCGCACGCCGTTCGAGGGAGGCATCCCTGCGGACGAGCAGGAAGAGAAGTTCATATGCTGGTTCTTGGCCGACGGAGAGAGGCGCTGGTATCAGCTGTAGATTCCGTGTCGATATGCTTATTGCTCGCCTTGCCTTTGAGATGAGTGTCGGTGAATACTGGAGGCACGAGCCGGGGCAGGTGCTCCCCGCGTTGTGCTCCCAGCCCGTAGGTCGCATCGACTCACCTCACACAATCACACTCGCTGTCACCCGACACACGCTGTGCTTCTTCCGCAAAATCTCAACTACCACGCGAGACAGGCTGGCAGTTCAAGATCGATTGTGGCTGTTCGAAATGTCCATGAAGTCGGGCGACATCTGCGTGTGGCGAGATATACTTAAAGCCAACCGCAGGCACATCGGGCAGGCAATGCACTGTGTAATGGAATCAGAGCGTGAAGCATTTAATAGCCGTGCTTCGATGCTGCGGGCCATTTGCGTCGCCAGTGTGACGGCGATTATGAAGGGGGTCACAGGCCCTAGCCCAAAGGTAGCGATGTCAGCTGGCGTGGCGGGGAAACGTCTCCAAGGAGCGGGAGGAGGATGCACAGCCTGCGCGACTTGCGCGGGAGACTTTTCCAGCGGATGAGGACGAACTCGTGCGCAGTCGGAGGTTGGTGACGGCCGGGCGAGTGAGCGATGTGCTCGTCCGGGCAACACACGGGCGCGAGCTCGGGCCTAGGGGAGGTGATGGCTGCTGTGCAAGGGACCGTTGCGGATTCGCACAGGCGGTGGGGGCGAGGAGGGTCGAGGAGGGGCGTTGCTACGGAGGGTGGACTCGTGGAGACTGCAGACTGCTGATTGACGGCAGCCGTTAGCCGTTCAGCGCCTAGCGCGCGGACATCCCGCGAGACGCGGTTATGAGCCCAACGACGGCTTTGGACGATGCGCTCCAGCCACCCATTGTTGGTCCCAACCCCCATCTCCTCCTCCCTCCTCCCCTCCCCCTTCCGCAACTTTCCCGGATTGCATCCCGGCGGGCCAGTACCGTCGTTGCTCTCCCTTTCAAGACCGCTGAAGTTGCACTGGCTGGGCTTCACGTCGCTTTTCTGCCCTAGCGGCATCTCGCTCTTCTGCCAAGGTCTTGCTCTCGACCCGGCTTGGTGCGTCGCTACGTACGCCAAGCAATGCAATCCGTCTGACCCGTGCTTCATGTAGAATTACTCATTATGCAAGTGCCAAATGCTTTCGGTGGCTTGAAGCTTTTCGTGAGTCTTGATCCCCACCTTTCGTCCGTCCCCGCGCCCGCAGCCACACTCGCACTGTATGCGTCGCACAAGTGCCTCTCTATGCCCGTACGCAGCATTCGCGTAATGCCCATGCAAGCGACGCGCTTTCTTGCCCGCGACCCCAATCGCGACTAGATCCTCTGCTGACCGCGTTTACAGTGGGATCGTGTCACCTTCTCCCGCCTCACGAAGTTCTACTTCATTTTCTCTGTCCTCCACTGCGTTATCCAGGTCATTTTCCAGGCCCAGGCCTACGTCGCCAACGCCGACGCTGCTTCTTTCATCAACGGCCTCATTGTACAAGGCAACGCCACCGACTCCGGTTTCGCCGTCTACGATGGTGACCTCCGCATTTGTGAGACTGTTCCCACCACTCTTGACCCCAGCTCTTGCGATATCGTCTGGGATGGGCACACCAAAGGAAACGTCACCAATATTGTCACCAATCCCGACACTTACAATGCCGCCTTGATGTCCAGCCAAGCGTCTTCATCCTCATCTTCTGTCTCCTCCGCCGCCCGTACGCCATCAACCTCTGCCAATGTGGTGGGCTCCACCTCATTGTTCTCCTCGTTGGTGTCGTCCTCCACCACATCATCATCCCCCCCGGTGTCGTCCTCCACCCCATTGTCTTCCTCGTCGGTCTTGTCCTCCACCGCTCGGGCTCCTGCAAGCTCCAACACAATCGCGTCAAAACCTGTCACTATCACATTGACGACCTCGACAGTCGTCGCTACCGTGAGGGACAAGGCTACTGTTACAGTCACCTCCCCAGCCCCCTCTACCACTCTTTCTCACGCCGGACAGCTGGACGCGGACAGTGACAGCGATGATGGCGACAGCGACGACGACGACGAGAGTGACGACGAGGATGATGTCGTAATCATTCACCGCCGCACTCCGGTTCTTCCCTCAACCCTCCAGCGTCTGAGCCTCAAGCTCAACGGTTCTGCCACGGTGGATCTCAATGGGGTCGGCGGGTACGAGACAGTGAACATTTCGCGCAAGTGTCTTTACTCGTTGAACTGGCCGCTCGACATGTACGCAGCCTCCCCGTTACCTCTGTAGCGTAATGGTACTCACACTCTGGCAGCGTCGAGAACACGAAGCGTGAGGATATCGCTTTTATTGCTTTCCAGTTTTGGCTGCTTGGAATGTCGCTCGTGGCTTTGCTCAATGAGTCGATCCCGCACATGTGCGTTCCAACCACCAAACTTTATGCCACCTTCTCACTCTATGCACAGTGTGGCCTCCTTGCTCACGCATATCCTTGCGACTGCATGGGGAGGCTTCCAAATAGTGAGTTTCCCTGCCACAAAATCAGATGGTCATGACTGAGTACTTTCCATGTCAGGCGAACACAGAGACTTTCCACCGCAAGTTCACCACTCTGACTACCCAGGGCGCGTGTGGCGTTAACCTCCTGCCTAACTACTGGAGGGATCGGTCGAACGCTGAGATTCCGAGCACGGCGCTCAACTGCTTTGCGCTTCTCGTCTCGGTCTTCCTCAGCTGGAAGCTCATGAAGGTGAGCCACAGCCATCTCATGATATTGAATGCGTTCTGACTGTGACCTGCAGACGTTCGGATGGCAAACTTTCAAGCGCGTTGGCGCATCGCGCACCATCAATCGTGTTTACAACTCTGTTCTCGTGCTGTCGATTGTGATCCAGCTCTCGTTGTTCTTCATCGGCGCCTCTGCTGCGCTGTGGCTCGACCAGGTCTCCAACGGGAACATTGGCCGTTTGACCGGTGACCCTATGCTCTTCAAGGGTGTCATGATCACGGTGTTGATAGTACGTGCATCTATCAGTTGTTGGGGACGACGTCTGATTGTAATGTTATACAGCTGCTGGTTCCGTGGCTCTCACTCGTGAGTACCAGGCTTGTCGATCTGCTTGTTGATGCAGTTCTACTGGGAGTCGGACTGACTGTGATTTCAGGGTTGGATATCTGTCCGTCAGGAGTTCAGGCTTCGAATGATGGTCTTCCTCAGCGTCGCTGTGCTTATCCTCGCGGGCTGGGCGTCGATGTTCATCGCTCCCACCTTCCGCTGGACGTATGCGACTTGGCTCTTCTTCAGCCTGATGACCACCGGGGCGTTGCTTCTTGCTGTCACGACGTTGGTCCTCGGTATCTTCTGCCGCCTCAACTTTGGCAAGGGTCTCAAGCGCTACTGTATGTACCCTCGCGTCGCAAGCTTATACGTTCGCTCACCTTGTGCATCCCTTCCTCGCAGTGAACGCAGAGGAAGAGCTGCTCGACTCGCCCGACGAGACGACGTACGACTCGGAGAAGTTCGCCTTCCCGTCGAACGACTCCCCCATCCCGACGTACTCGGTCTCCTTCGGCTCCGGCTCCGAGGTGCCCCCGCCGTCGCAGATGCGGTTCGCGACGCGCGGGCCGCGCTTCTACTCGTCCTCGTCGAACGGCTCGAATCCGTTCGAGTCGCCGTTCGAGACCCCGCCAGGCTCCGAACACGGCGGCTCCCCCCGTGGTGCCGGCCTGGTCGGCCTCCCGAGTCCGCCGAGCCTGAGCCGCCAGACCAGCCGCTCCTCGACGCGCTCTGCGAGCTCGACGGCGTCCAAGGGTACCCAAAACGCCCGTCGGTGGGTGATCGAGTAAACACCACGTGGCGGATCGAGAGGTCCTCACGTCCTGTAGCCATACCGTACTGCACCGCACGCCTTCCGGCAGACAATGTATATCCCCTCGCCACCCGCCCCTCGTTTATGCCCCGTGACACGAGGTCCGTATAACCCAGCTTCGCGCCATCTCGGAACCCCGTTGTTTGTGCCTGTCGTTTTGTTCAGAACCCGCAGTGTTTTCCATCTTCTTACCTTCCCCGACCACCGGATGGCCCTTTTGCAGCTTTCTTCACTTCACGCTTGCTTCCCTGCTCGCGTGTCGCTTTGTTCGGACGCACCCCAGATGTTTCACAGTTCTGTTGTTTCTTTGTTGTTCCCGTGTCAGCATGCTCCCTTGGTCCCGCACCGCCTCTCTCCTTCAGTCGTCAGCGAGTCTCCGAGGAAATGCTGCGTGTATTACGATAGTTCCCCCCTGAATCTCTCCAGATCGTTGCGTTCGTGTGCTGGTAATAGTACAGGTATGCGGCGCGACGAGGATTAGCACGCGTGTATGCGCGCGTGCGTGCGTGCGTAATATCGGATGCGAGAAGGCGCTCGAGATGTATATGAAGGTGTGGCGCGGAGGCGGACGTGCACGGATGGAATGCGGGATGGTACATGTACATGCGGGGAGCGAGTGAGCCCGGAACCAAGGGGAGACAGATGATATAGTGGAGGGAATCAAGTATGTAGGCTACATGCATATGCGGGATGAGAGGCGAGGTCTAGATCACAACGTCCGTCATCGGCGTGGATGGAGGGGTGCAGAAACGTAAGAGTGGGAGCTGGCGCTCTACCATCGGCGGCGGTCCGGCTCAGTCGGACGGAGGGGGCGCGGGCAGCTCGCCGCTCGAGTCCGAGGGCGACGAGAACGGAGACGAGTCCAGCGGGTATCCGAGCCCAGGGGAGGAGCCCTCGGCGGAGCCCTCCGGCGTCGCGAGCGGGGACATGCTCGGGCTCGCGGCCCGGATGAGCTCCGTCTCCTGCTCCTGCAGTATCGCGGCCTGGCGCGCGACGGTCTCGAATATCGGGGTCCCGGGGGCAGCGGCGGCGGACGTGACGGGGGGCACGGGCTCGCCGGACTCCGCCTCCTCGTACGAGCGCAGCTTTTCGCGGAAGTCGAGCATCCACGGGTGGTCCATGAGCTCCACCGCGGACGGCCGGTGCGCGGGGTCGATGGTGAGGCACTGGCGGATGAAGTCGATGCCCATGTCGGAGAGCTGGCCGGGATCGGGAAGGGGCGGGTGCTGGGTCGCAACACCGATGTGGAACATGATTGCCCTGCGGCGAGGGGACAAGGGAAGGTCGACGTCAGCTTGGAGACAGTTAGAACAGATGGAGACGAGGAAGCACGGACCATTCATTGTCCAAGTTCGACCACGGTTTGCGGCCCGTCGCGCATTCGAGCACGACACAACCGAGCGACCAGATGTCCATCGCACCCTGGCGTCCGCGCTGGTTGTTGCGGATGACCTCAGGCGACATGTACATCGGTGTGCCCGTCAGCGAGTTGTTGACGCCGGGGAGCGGCGTGGCCGTGGGGTCCGCGCCAGCGGCTGAGCTCGCTGCGCTGGGTGCTGGATCCGACGTCCGCCGTGTGCGCTGAAGGGTGCGTTGATTCTTTGCGATGATCTTCGCCGCACCAAAGTCGACGTACTTGATAACGCCCATGTGATCAAGGAGAATGTCTATGCGGACGGGCGGAATGAATGGTCAGGTCATGAGGGGAGGGCGCCCGATCGTCCACAGAACTTACTGTCGGGCTTGATGTCGCGGTGGACGACATCCTGAGAGTGCAGGTACGCCAGACCCTCGAGCATCTGCAACGTGTACACCTGCAGGATACCCTCGTCTTCGATGCGTCCATGTTCCAGGAGCGCCGCCAGACTACCGCCCTGACAGTACTCCTCGAAGATGTACACCTTGTCGCGGTGGACTTCGATACCGTAGTATTCGACGACGTTCGGGTGATGCAGCATCTCCATGACTTGCAGCTCGTCCCGGATATACGAGTAGAGGCTCGTGAGGCCCGATGTCTCCTGGAACTTGACCTCCTTGACGGCCATGAGCGTGTTCGAGTCGAGGTTGATCGCGAGGTACACGGAGCCAAAGGAGCCTGCGCCGATGAAGCGCCGCTGCTGCCAGCGGATGGACACGTTCGACGCGGACCCGGCGAGGAAAACAACGGAGCGATCGACCAGCACGCGTTCGTCGAGCACGCGGCCGACGAGGTGGTGCTCCGTGCCGGCCTGCACGCGCTGCTCGTCGATCTCGCGGGCGAGCGCCGTCGCGCGGTCCCAGAACGCGCGGACCGCCGGGTCGGCGTACGCGAAGACCTGGTCGACGTCTTCGGAAGAGACTGGGAGCGCTGCATCTTCCTCGATCTCCTCCGACATCCGGTTCGAGGATTGCTGCCGGATGAGCTCCTCCTGTCGCTCCTTCTCGCGCTTGGCGTCGAGCGCGGAGCGCGCGCCGAGGATGTCGAAGTGGGAGATGAGTAACGTCATGCAGCTCGCGACCTTCTGCCGCAGGAGCTCAAACTGGTCGTCCGGAACCTGGAGGATGTTGTTCCGCCGTGTGCGTGACAGCGTGAATTCGAGCGCGAGCACGGCCCAGCGGAAGATCTTCCGGTCGTTCGGGTCGCAGTCGTCGCAGATGAAGGAGACCCAGGAGATAGCGAGTTTGATGAGCGCTTGGTTATGTCGGGGCGCCGTTTGCCGGTCCATGTATTTCTGCGCGTGCGAGCCGTGGTCGGAGGCGAACACGTACCAGTTTTCCAGAAGTTCCTGGTAGTTGTTGGTGTCTTGCAACGTTTCCCGGACATTCTGTACAGATTCGACGATAGACTCGGCAAGACGATTCGTGGCGCGGGTGATCTTACGCAACTCGCGGTTGACAGACGGTAGGTGAGCCTGAGCTTCGATCAAACATGTCAATGGTGGCATGACTGGATCTATGAGCTCCCCGGTCTCTTCATCCTCTTGAGGCTCAAAGAGTTCTGCGAAATGGCGTTTCGCAGCCCGGAGACGATGTTGAGATCCGTCGGCCACCAGCCGGACACGGTTGTCTTCTAGCGCCAAGTCGATCTTGGGTACCGGCAGCACTACCACAAACCCGTTCCAGAGGAAACGCGTCCGTGGCGACAGAATGAGTAGATAGCAAGCATCTTCATCCTGGTCTGGTTCCGGGTCGCCGCTCTCCATCAGCCATGTTGTCTCGTCTATCTGGTTGACGTGGAATGCATCCACAAGGAGCCGGCGGATGATTTCAGGGTGATTGCGGAGACCAGGGGGTGCGACAATGTACGTCCCGTCCTCCTCAAAATGTTGTGTGTAGACGAGGAAGTGATCGCTTTCGACCAGTGTTGCAATGAACAGGTCGATGTTGACGTATTCCAGGTCATACTCAGCGGAATCACTGAAGCGATTTGAGAGGACCCTGAAAGCGTCCGTGCCCCATGAATAAGCTGTCAGGGTGCAGCGCACGGATATTCATACCGTGCAAGACGCTGCAGTTTTCGAGAGCGCTGCCGGACGCCCTCCAGGACCTTTGAGTACCAGCCGACAAGTCGATCCTTCGGCACGCCTGCAGGATGTTGAAGGCCGTTGGCAAGCGGCTGCTGTCCTGCAGCGTTAGTCCCGTTTACCCGCATTGAGTTGCGTACGCGTTCCGATAGCACCGCGCTGATTGGACCATCGGACATTCCAGGCACTCGTATGGAAGTGTCGAAATAATTTGTTACGCGGACAATGAGCTTATTTGTAAGCGCACTGCGATGAGTGTCAGCATACAAGCATTGCTGCAATCTGCGAACTACCTACCAAAGTTGCTCGGCTACAAGAGAGGCTCCTCCGGGTATGGTGAGACTGACGTCGCTGAAGGTGGCCCACTGAGCTTCGATGATGTCTGTCTCTTTGAAGTAGGCTCCTTTGATGCCGCTCTTAAGCTTCCAATGTATGAGCTTGAAGAAGAACGTGAGCGCTTCAAGGATGGTAGAGTCGTAGTTGACGTCGATACAAGGGGGTAGCTTCCAATTGCCTCCAGGATCGGGTATCAAGAAAGCTTCATACTGTCGTTTTAGCGTACATGCGAAGCCAATCTTGACCTTCAGGTCGTCGGTCATTTGGTCGATGATGAGGACGTCTGGGTTCTTGAGCTTCTGAGCGTAAGACAGCCGAACCCGGAGGACAGCCTGGGCGAGATCTGTGAGGAAGGAGACCAGCGGGACAAGCTCCTGCTCAAATGACGGAAGGTTCATCTCCTTGAACATTGGCGCGAGGTTGACGTGTGCGTCGCGAGTCGTACCGACCAGTGCGTGTATGGTCGTCATCGAGCCCTTCTCGAATTGCCGCTGGACGCCCTCCTCCTTCAGCAGCCGTTCTACGTACGTCATCTCCCCAGTCGTCCCGTCGCTATTGGACGTAGGTGTTGCATGTTCTGAAGATGGCGCGGTGACGTGCATTGTTTCGTTCCCTGTCCATTTCCGGAGCGTACGGAGGAGTTGTCGGAGCGAAGTCAGGACGGTCGACCAGGTGTTGAGCGTGTCACACCGCGACTGGAAGCCGACGTCCGTCGCGGCAGGGTAGTCCTGGTAGAACGCGCGCAGCGAGGAGTAGAGCGAGTGCGCGATGTCCAGCCGGCGGAGGAGCGCGTTCACCTGCTGGAGCGCGGCCGTCTGGCGGCTGTCGGACGAGCCCGCGGCCGGGTCCTGGACGCGGAAGTCCATGACTTCCTTGATGACCGAGTCCACCATGCGCAGGCGGCGCTCCTCCAGCCGCCGCCGCTCCTCGTCGATGGTGTGCCCGTGCAGGCGCGCGCGGATGCCGAGCCAGATCTCGGTGCGGGTGTTGTGCTCCACGAGGGTCGAGGACTGGAGCGCTACGGATATCCGCGTGTTCTCCGCCTTGAGGACGTCCCCGGCGAGGACGGACGCGAGCATCGTCTGCCACTCCAGCCGCTCGCGTTCCTCGAGGGACTGTGGCTCAATCGGCTCCGAGTCGAGCATGAGGGATGAAATGCGGTCGTACGGTTCGTTGGCTCCTGCCGCGCCGCGCGCGTCGTCGTCATCGCTATCCGGCCCGTCGAGCAGCTGCGCGAAGCCGCGGTTGTAATAATGCATCTCCGGGTCGTCTCGGGGGTCGTCTGTCGGCATTCGGCTGTTGCGGTATCGCCGCACGAACTGGTTGTAGATGTTGGTGTAGTTGGAGTGTGGGGCGGATGGAGGGGTATAATTCGAGGACGTAGACGGCATGTTCACGTTGGACGAGTTTGGGGAGAACGAAGAACGCGACCTGTTGGACTTCGGCCTGCTCTTGAGGCTCCCGGAGTTGGTGGAGTATGTATGCGAGCGCGAGCCAGACTGCCAGGACTCCTCGTCTTCGTCATCCGCGTCATTTTCTGGGTGCGTGAAGAGCGTCGGTTGGTGTCGTTTCGAGGGCATCGGGAGGGAGAACGCGGGGAGCAGCGGTGAGAGGCGGGAGCATCGGACGCAGCCCCTCGTCCGGAATGCTCACGCCTAGCGCTTGCTGGCTCTCGTGCTTTCCACCGCGTCCTCTTACGCCCTGCTCTCCATTGTAGAGGTTGGAACGCCAAGTCAGACGTTGCCCTGTAATATCACTTGCATACAGGATGGGTATAGTCGAGAAGGTGAGCTCTTTCTTCTTTTTCGCGCAACTGTGGCTGATGTCACCCACTTGACAGATCAAAGAGATCGAGGGTGAGCCCTCGCAGCCTCACGTCCTGCCGGGTCTGATGATGCATTGTACACGCAGAGGAGATGGCGAGGAGTGAGTACAACGCCGCCTATGTGCCGTACCAAGACTGATGCACTCCCATAGCGCAGAAGAATAAGGCGAGCTGCTGCTCACGCCGCGTCTGCCCAGATCGGTGCGCTCACTCGTGCGACAACTAGGCGACGGAGTACCATCTTGGTCTGCTTAAGGCCAAGCTTGCCCGTTACCGCGCCCAACTCCTCGAGCCAACCACGAAGTCCGGCGGTGCCGGCACCGGGTTCGATGTGCAGAAATCAGGAGACGCCAGAGTCGCCCTCATCGGTTTCCCATCCGTGGGCAAGGTGCACCTTGGACATTAGCGGCCTACGGTCTCGCGCTGACGTACCATCATCCCTGTTTCAGTCCACTCTTCTTAGCAAGTGCACACACACGCAATCCGAGTCCGCAGCGTACGAGTTCACCACGTTGACGGTGTGTCTCCCACTGCGCGTCCGATGATTACGTCTTTGGTGTCTAAGGCGACAATGCTTCCAGGCTATCCCGGGCGTTTTGGAATATGAGGGGGCGCGCATACAGCTTCTCGATCTGCCCGGAATTGTGGAAGGCGCCAGTCAGGGTCGCGGTCGTGGACGGCAAGTCGTGGCCACCGCGAAGACTGCGGACCTCATTCTGGTCATGCTGGACGCTACGAAGTCCGAGGAACAACGCAGACTCCTTGAAATTGAACTGGACGCAGTGGGCATTCGCTTGAACAAGCAGAAGCCTGATGTTGTTTTCAAGCGGAAAACGACGGGCGGGGTGCGTATTTCGCCGCCTAAGACCGTTCGGCTTCCTGAGCATCCCTCCGACCTTCTCGGCGCAGATAACGGTGCGTGGCCTTTCATGTGACTGCTCATGCGCATGACGCACTTAATCGTATCCAGTTAACAAGACAGTCCCTTTGACCAAGACAGATGAGAGGACTATTCGGTCTATTCTGGCGAGTTGTGCGTGCCCGAGTGTGCGGCCCTTGCATCCGCGACTGATTGCCTAATCTGTGCAGACAAGCTGCACAACTGCGATGTCATGATCCGAGAGGACGTAAGTTCTGTCTTATTTGCTTTGCTCGATCGCACAGCTGACATCTCGAAAGATCACTACCGACGAATTCATCGACGTATTGATCGGTATATTCAATCCCGTACCCTGTCAACTGTGTCCACTTATCCCATAAAACGTATACAGGGACGCGCAAGTACTTGCCTGCCTGTGTAAGCCACTCTCGCGCCGTAATCTCGTGCTAGGCTAAAGGCAGCGGCGCAGACGTCTACAATAAAGTGGATGCCATCAGCCTCGAGCAAGTGGACAAGCTCGCAAGAGAGGATCATACCGTTGTGATTAGCTGCGAGCTCGGTCTCAAGTGTGTACTCGTGTTTCTAGTACCCAAGCAGAGTTTGGGGAGTTGGTGTTCTGATGACCGTGCACGCAGCTTGAACTACCTAATCGAGAGGATATGGGACGAACTTGGGTTGGTGAAAGTGTACACCAAGAAGCGAGGCGCTCACCCCGATCTCGAGGACCCTGTCTGCTTACGCAAGGGGGCGACAGTTGAGGTACGCGCGCTGGCACCTCGTGTGACACGATGTTCACCCATGACCCGCTTGCGCAGAACGTGTGCAACGGGATTCATCGGTCTTTGGCAGCAAACTTCCGCTATGCACTTGTTTGGTGAGTCCTGTCCGGTCACTCCGTTGTACCTCGGCGCGCTGGAGACTGACAGATCTTATTTTCAGGGTGAGCGGTGCGATGAGTCCACATGTGGGCGACGATTGATGATTGGTCTGTCAGGGCAAGTCCTCGAAATTCAGCCCGCACGCCCAGAAGGTCAGCCTGCACCACCAAGTTGCAGATGATGACATCGTATCCAGTGCGTAATACCCTGGCTGCACGGCTCTCGCGAGGCGTAGTCAAACTGAAGTACGGCGTCCGGCAGTTTTACCAAATAATAAGGCGCGCGCCGCAGGAGAACTTTTTGTGTACTAGTTAGCGCCAAGTAGGACGTCACGGCGCTGTGTATGCCATTGTGTGTATTCAGATGCAGCGCCCAAGTACAACCCTGGTACTGCATGTGGATACTGTCGTCGCCTGCGAAGCCCAGGCGCGGATGTGTGTGGTCGCCGTGGTCCACTGCGATCTGAGATCAAGGGTCGCCCACGTGGAGCGGAGCGCGTCGAGCGACCTCCGAGCCGGGGTGGATCCGGCGGCGGCAGTCGCTCTCTGCACCAATCCGTCCGTCCTCGACGCCCTGCTGCCAACCACGGCCTCGCCCTCTACCCCGACTTCCGGCGCGCCGACTGCATCGAGGACACAGACGCCATGCACGTGCACCACACCCGATAGTGCGAGATCTGCTCCCGCGTATCCCGCAGGCGACGCACCGATTTCCGTCCGCGGCTTAAATACGAGCCATCCGGCCCCCGTCTCTTCATCTTCACCGTCCTTCCTTCGGTACCACCACTTCTGCGCCCACCACGACATGGGTTCCATTGAAGCCCTCTCCCGCCCGACCATGATGCTGTCGAGTTCATTCTGCTTGGCACTGGAACGTCCGGCACCCTCCCGCATGTCGACTGTCTCACCGCACCACCTGGTACGAAGCGGTGTCGCGCGTGCACTGCGTCGCTCTCTCCAGGAGAGGGGAGGAAGAACAAGCGTGTACGTCCTCGCTCTCGCTCCGTTGTTCTCTTCCGCTCCGTCTCCGACGTTCCGTGGCTCATCCGCGCCAAACAGGCGAACACTTCCGCCATCGCCCGGGTTCGCGGACGCGATGGCCAGCTCAAGTGAGTCTCTGTACCCCCTCTCCATCGATAATCTCGCGCGCACCTCGCGCGCACAGACCCGTGCTCCCCCTCACGTCTCGATGGCATCTGGCGGCGCCGAGTGCTGACCTCCGCGACTCTGCGCCTCCGCACAGGACGATCGTGATAGATGTCGGGAAGAGTTTCTTGCAGAGCGCTGTGGAGTGGTTCCCGAAGTATGGCCTCCGTCGGATCGATGCCGTGCTCATCACGCACGCCCATGCGGACGGTACGTGCCACATCCACCTATCTTGGGGCATTTCGTGGCCAGCTACCGGCAAGGCTTGGCTCGCCTCGAGGTGTGGCGTGCGGTCAGCGCATCCGGCGCCGCGAGTCCCTCGAGGCTACAGGACCCTGTCACGCGCACCACGGAGCGATGTCGAAGTGTTGACTGACGGGCTTCCCCTCCGCAGCGATGAACGGACTGGACGACCTCCGAGGTGCGTTTATCTGACGTCTGCTCCCGCGATGGACGGCCGGTTTGGAGGCCGGATCGTGCGCGCGGACATGGTGGCGGACGTTGACGTCTCCTCTCCAGGATGGACGCTCCGCGGCGCGATCCAGTCCCATGTGGACATCTACTGCTCGGAAGAGACATTTGAAGCCGTCAAGGTCACGTTCCCCTACCTGGTCAGGAAAGAGTTCGCGTCTGGTGGCGGAGATGTGAGTGCGCCGTTCGGGTTTTGCCGACCTGGAGGCGCATTGGCTGACAGGATGTGTGGACCAGGTACCGGAGTTCCGTTGGCACCCTTGGCTGGAGGACCGCCACACGTTTGAAATCTTGGACACCGGCATCAAAGTGACGCCTCTAGCAGGTACGCACACGATAGGAAGTTCGTCTTTGATGTCTCGCTGAGCTATGCTCAGTCAAACATGGGTTCTGTGGCGCGAAGGTGGTCCCGAAGCCTGAGAAGACGATGGGATACATGGAGACCACCAGTCCCATCGGCTCCGGTCTTCCTGGCACTCCGGTTGGCACCGGCACGCCGAAGCAGGAGGACTTTATCTGCCTCGGCTTCGTCATCCAGGACTCGGTCGTCTACATCTCAGACGTGTCCGAGATTCCGGAAGACGTCATGTCGTACCTGGAGAACTGCGATTGGCCCAGGCCTCCGAACCAACCTGCAAGGGGCCCTCCCGTTCTGGTGCTCGACTGTCTTTCATTGGACGGCCATCGATCCCATCTCAGCCTGGCGCAGTCGGTGGATTACTTGCGGAAGCTCAACGCCCAGAAGACGTACCTGGTCGGCTTCACCCACAGCACCGCACACGATGAGTACGAGACACTCCTCCGGGCCGTCAGTGGGCGCCTGCCGCTGGCGCATGAGATGACGGACCAGGTGGTGCACGGCCTGAAGACCCTCGACTTGAAGCAGAAGAGGCCTATATGGGCCCGTCCGGCTTTCGACGGGCTGCGTATCTTTGTGTCAAACATCGGCGCGGCGACAGACGAGGGCTATCTCCGGGACGATTGAGAGATGAGCGGGTGTTGCTTTGTCGTGTATTTAGATACGTCCGTACTTAGATTATTGCTAATCCCGCGGGCCACATACTCATAGACCCCGTCACCTTCGATAGTGTACAGTAGTCAGAGCTTTGGCCTGTAGTAATACCGGTAACGTATCGCACATCCCGCCGCTGGTGCACGTCGCACTGTTCTCTTTGCTCGCGCGACCCATTTACTACAGGCTCCACCGACGTCAGGTCCCCCATGCACGTCCTTGTAAGCTTGGGCCAGTTGGCCGCCGTTGTTATCACAAGCACGGACGGGGAGGGATGCAGACGGACGGCGTCACGGAAGGCAGGAGGAATACTCCGCCCCTGGCAGCCGGTGGGTACTGGTGAGCGCTTGAGCATGCTCCCAGCCCCGTCTATGTAGTACATGCGGGCCCATCGAACGTCGTTGCGGTTCTGACGTGCGCCTATCGCGAGGCTCAACAGCGCTCAACGTCACGACTGCCTTGCTTTTCTTCCCTCCCCTAAGTATTTGCACACGCGAAAACTTGCCGCGAATGACCATGGTACGACTTGCTCTGCACCCGTAGGGTTGACCACGGTGATGTTTCTTGTCCATTGCTGTATGCGGCATCCTCTTCTTTATGGCCCCCATATCGTACAGTGCAGGATGCTTACAGTCCACTCAGCCTTTCTCTACTGAGGGCTGCCAAGGCGAAAGAGCGCTCTCTCGCTGGTCTGGGCTGTCGCGGCTCCCAACGCTGTCGTCATTTTTCGGTGTGGTTCTGGGCTACTCCTTGGCCTTCTCTCCGACCGCGACCAATGAATTCATCGACAACCTACACAACTTGCTCTACGCAAGGCTCTCGGCGACCCCAGCCTCGGTTCGCTCCTCATCCCCGAAATCCTCTATAGTTTCTACCAGATGGAGTTCGCGTGAGTGACCGTGGCCATTTTGATGGGTGCGCTCGCGGTCCGTGGGCGCGTCGTACCCACCACGGTCCTCTCGTTTCTATCGATGGCTTTGGTGTACTGTCCCATTGCGTGTCGGGCGTGGTCGACGAATGGTTGGGGTTTCAAGCTTCAAGTGGGGAGTTCTAGACTACGCAGGTGCGTACTCGTTGGCCTGTGCACTCACTGCACCACTGACTGCCGGCGCGTATCCCGGTGGGATGTCCAGCACTCCTGGATCCTCGGACGGGGACCTGACGAGCATCCCCGAGAAGGTGTCCCATTGAAGGCGGCCTTCAAGGAAATGAGGTGATCCTCGATCATCACGCTTGTTCGCAAGCACGCAAAAAGTAGTGTAAAGGCTTCCTATTGCTCCTGTGGACGTTGGATGCGTGCGAACAATAAGCGGCTTTGCCCGTGTACGATGTGTTCCGCTGAAAGTACTGTGCGTCATCTAGATGTACCGCTTGCTTCGATGTGGTTAGGCTTGGTTTAGGTACTTGTTTGCTCTTTCGTGCACGGTTCATGGCCTCCGTGATATATTTGTTGAAGTTTCAATCGGATAAACGAAGACAAACTGCAAAGGATGGTATGCGCGTATTCATGCAAAATTGTGACCATGCCCACTGATTCCTCCTAAGCAAAAGTGTCTTGGGAACCAGGACGAGATTTCCATACACATCGAAGACCGCGTCCCAATTATCGCACGGACTCGAGGGGATGAGAAAGGGTCGCAAGACGAACAAAGGGCGCATGTCTAGGTGTGGGAGTGCGCGCCGTGTGCAGACGGCACTTCGTCATTGCCGAAAGATCATCTCCGTAATTAGGCCCCAAATTTTCCGACCTTTGCTGATGAATAGCGTTTTGGCCCCCTCTTGTACTCCTTCATTTCCTCACCGTTCGCTCTGGATAGCCTCACCACTCCCAAGTTTTGTACGATTTCCGGTTAATTCACTGGAAAATGGAGGGTATGCACCGCGCGGCTCCCAAGGGTGTGGTCTTGTAGAAGATTTGTGCCTGAGGTCGGGTCAGGCGGAAGTCCCACAATGGAAGCATGCCACGCCATATTTGTGCCTGTCCCGCGATTCGCCGTTTTGCTGGGACTAGGGTTCAGATTACGGGCATTGGAAAGTAGTGCTACTAGCCGATGTATGTCCCAGATCGTGACTCGTTGAGGTTGACCTTGCCGATTTCCCCGTATGCTTGGATGAAAAACAAAGCGCAGAGCCTTTCGTTTCGCTCATTGTTTTTCCTTCGTGGCAGAGGGGAGAGGCACGTCGTTGGTTAGGCCACGCGGCTGTACCATGCCGCACGTGCGGCTGCCTCATGGGGGCGCATGAGTGTGATTGCCGCTGGGCGCTCCGCACTTGGTTCGTTTTCAATCTCAGCCACGACGATTTCTTCCACGGCCATTGATGATCAGCACGCCGCTGACCACCCTGCCTCTTGCAATATAAGAGGAGAAATCCCTCATCTGGTACGTGTGTCTTCTCCCCTTGACCTCTGCCATCATGTCTCACTCTGGCGCCTTTTCGGGATCTTCTCCCATGAAGAAATCAGTCGTCAAGGGTGCTGGCAACGCTAGCATCGCCGGTGAATCTGGCAAAGAGAACCTAGAAGACCATCGCGGCCACGTCGCACAAGACATGGCACATAGGGCAGTCCTTGCAGAGGCACAGACTTCTGCGACAAGTTCTTCCCCATTCTCCCCAACACCAAGGGCCGTCCCGGCCGTCGCATCATCAACCCTTTCGGGGCGCTCGAGCGGGCGGGCCACATGAACGAGAGAGAGATACAGACCGAATTTGCAAGTCCTCGTTTACCTTAATCTCCTAGCTTGGGCTGATTTTGTACAACTAGGTCAAAGCCGTCAAGAAACTCGTCCCAGGCTTGGTGATGGCCGTCACGAGCGATAGGCCCGACGACCTCGTGGTAGACCCTAGCAGGCAGAAGGGCGACGCCGGTTTCTTCTATCCTGGTTGTGTTCCTAACGACGGCAAGCCCCGCTGGGCCGACCAGATCATCTCTGTCGAGTTCAAGCAGGGGCTGTCCGGATATGATCCTTTCGACGACACTCCCAAGGTTTCTGGGTTCTCTGAAGCCGCCTCACGCACACAAGTTCGCGGCCAGCTGATCTCCTACGCCACTCTCCTCCTCGCGATGCA